>NW_021900433.1:43011-59000 GCF_006229205.1 Suricata suricatta
ACACTTCTCCAAAGAGGACATCCAGATGGCCTACAGGCACATGAAACGATGCTCAACATCACTCATCATCAGGGAAACACAAATCAAAACCACACTGAGATACCACCTCAGGCCAGTCAGAGTGGCTAAAATGAACAAATCAAGAGACTATAGATGCTGGCGAGGGTGTGGATAGACGGGGCCCCTCCTACACTGTTGGTGGGAATATAAACTGGTTCAGTTTATATTCAGTGTGGAGGTTCCTCAAAAAAACTATCCATAGAACTCCCTTATGTGTGGAGGTTCCTCAAAAAACTATCCATAGAACTCCCTTAAGACCCAGCAGTAGCACTGCTAGGGATTTACCCAAGGGATACAGAAGTGCTGATGCATAGGAGCACATGTACCCCAATGTTCATAGCAGCAATGTCAACAATAGCCAAAACATGGAAAGAGCCTAAATGTCCATCACCTGATGAGTGGATCAAGAAGATGTGGTATATATACACAATGGAGTACTACATGGCAATGGGAAAGAATGAAATGTGGCCATTTGTAGGAAAGTGGATAGACCTTGAGGGTGTCATGCGAAGCGAAATAAGTCAGGCGGAGAAGGACAGATACCATATGTTTGCACTCATAAGTCTCACAGGAGAACAGGAGAAACCTAATTAATGACCAGGGGGAGGGGAAGAGGGAAACAGAGTTGGGAGAGAGAGAAAGATGCAAAACTTGAGAGACTATTGAATACTGAATATGAACTGAGGGTTGAAGTGGAAGGGGGAGGGAGGGAAAGAGGCGGCGGTGATGGAGGAGGGCACTTATGGGGAAGAAAACGGGTTGTTGTATGGAAACGAATTTGACAATAAACCATTTTAAAACAAAACAAAATAAAAAGAATGATTAAAATACTAAATTTTGTTATGTTTATTTTCATCATTATAAATCAAGTTTAAAATCAAATTATATGTAAGAAACTGCACTTATACAAATATACTTCTCATCTTGATATGTGTTACTCTATTCCAACTCATTGCCATCAGTAAAAATTTACAGTAATTTTAAAAAGTAGTTTTTTTGTAGATTCCACATCAAGTGAAATCATATAGCATTTGTCTTTCTCTGTAGGGATTATTTTTCATAAAGAAAGTCCAACAGGTTAGTCCATGTGGTCACAAATGGAAGGACTTCCTCCTGGAAAGACACAGGGCTGGACTTCCTTTGTGCACAGATAAGGGAGATCCTGCTCCTGTTACTTGGATTCTTGATGAGCCCCATAGGAGAGGAGAGGAGGACAGAGTCAGGGCCTGGGGGTTCAGGAAACCAGCCACAGAGGCTCCCAAAGTCCCTGATGGTGTCAGCCTTGGTAAATTCACATCGGTGGGATCTACTTGCCACCTTCCCAAGAGCAGACCCAGCAAGTTGTAGCAATGATGGATCCGCTGCCTCTTACCCTCACAATCACAGCTGAGAGGTTTGCTGACTGACACCTAAAGTTTCTTCCATGGCTAATTACCCTTTCCTGATGTCATAATTTAAGGGGCAAGTAGCCAGCCTAGTTACCGGCCAGCTCTGAGTCTGCTATTTGTCCTGCTCTGAGTCCTCACTCAGCACCAATATTGGTACCTCACACCTGCAACACCCAGCTATTCAGCCAGCTCTGAGCACAGGAGCCTGGAGGGAAGGAAGGGTCTCTGCTCTGACCCCTGGAGCAACAGAGTCCATATTCTGGAGGAGTGGCCACCTGCTGGGATGATCCATAACCTCTGAACAGAAAACTAAGGAAAGTTGAAGTGCCTTTGTAAAGAAAAAAAAAAAAAAGCCTAGCTCAACGCATTCTGAGTTTTACCCTAATCACCAGACAAAACGTGTGCATTCTCATTGGTTTCTTTGTTGTCTATGTGTGTTTGTTGGCTTGTTTGTTTTCCTAATAGTACAAAGAGGTTGACTAGGAGACTGGGAGGAAGAAGGGCATTGTGACATAGAAGCTACTTCAAAATACGGTCAGTGTGCATTCAAGTTACTTTAAACTGGAAGAGAGTCAGAGAACAGGCATCTGAGGAGGCTAAGATATTTGTTCCACTTCCTCATCTGTGTGTGTCACTGTGCCCAACACCACTGGCCCAGACTGCACAGTAGTAGTCAGCCTCGTTTTCAGGCTGCAGCCCAGAGATTAGCAGAAGCCCTGCATTGGCCGAGGAATCTTTGGATCCAGAGAAGCGGTTGGAGACCCCGGATCCCAACTGTGTACTTGAGGAGTAGTACAGGAGATACCGGGGAGAGCTCCCAGGCATCTGCTGGTACCAGTAAATGGTATAGCTGCCCACGTTGATGTCCCTGCTCAGGGTGCAGGTGAGTCTGGCAGTCGTTCCCAGAGATGCAGAGAGGAATGATGGCTGGGTCAGCACAGGCTGGGACCGGGAACCTGCAAACACAGACACAGCAGAGTGAAGAGAAGGAACAGGGTATGTGAGATTAGGGAGCTGGGCCAGAGGGATTTGACTCTGGCTGCCAGGGGACCCTGGTGCCCTGGATCCTGTCCCTACCTGTGCAGTAACAGAGGATCACAAGGAGGACAGGAACCCAGGCCATGGCAACACTGCTCCTTCTTAGGCCACAGAGGTGGAACTGGGCTGCCCCACACCTGTCTTATTCCCTCACCACGGGCCTCACAGAGGAGGGGCTGCTCATGTAAATATGACCCACCCTGCCTCTTCTCCAGGTGCACACACAGATTCTGTGGCCCTTGGATAGGAAGACTTCCTGATGCACTAGTTTCCCCCTGAGTGGGCTTGGAGGCAGCAGTTGCTGGAACCACACACAGGCCCAGGTCCAGGACTCCTCCAGGATCAGAGGACACACCTGCCCTGCCCCCACTGGAAGCAAGGGCCCCTGTCCTGGGGCTTTCAGTTAGTGGAAACTCCCCAGCTGGGGGACCCTGTCCTGCAGAAACCCCCAGACACAGTGTCACAGCACCCCCTGCTGGTCTCTGGGTAAGGTCTCTTTTCCCACCACTGGCATGCCTCTCCTTTACTGGCTTCCCTGATTCCTGTGTTTCCATAACCTGAGTGTGACTCTCCAGGGAAAGGAAAAGGTCCTGCTGAGCAGTCATTGATCAGGTTCTCCCTGTGAATGGGGCGGGGGGAATCTAACAGGAGGGACACATGCAGTCCTGACCCAATGGAACCTAAGAACCACTATGGAGCTGAGGACAAGACACAGGAAACAAAGAATAGAAGGAATCTGTCCCCATCATGGGATTCAGAGGATGCAGGCTGGCTCTGGTTGCTGAATGATAATGGGGGCTCGCTGAGGACACAGAGTGTGGGAATCTGGGCCCTTTAGAGGAGGACAGACAGGACGCAGCAGGCCCTGATGAGGCCCCTGCAGGTGTGGGGACAAAGCAGGGACCACTGAGGGGCCATTGTGTGACCTCACCTCCCTGTTCAGGTAGACTTTTAATCCTGGCTGTGCCTGCCATCGTACTGATCATTACAGATTGAACTCCACAGGAAGTTCTAGGACAGAACCTGGGACAGGGATACCTGGAAGGAGTCATTTTCTGAAAGAAGATGACAGCAGAGGAAAAAGAAAAGCGAGAAGTGGTTCATGTCACAGCAGAGCCAGAGCTGCACTGCTTACTTATGTCACCCAAACCGCCAGAAAATGGGACACTTTATGCAGATTACCTGCCCACCCTTGGCTGCCGAAGCTCAAGCTGCACATGGAGCCCCAGTTCCCCAGAGCAGGAGGAGGACCACAGCTGCTGGGCCCCCATGAGCTCTGAGCACAGGGAGACAGGGCTGGTTCCCACAGGACTCCCAGGCATAGAGCGCCCCTTGCTGCCCAGAGCCTACTCCCAGCAGGGTCTTAGATGGGGGCCACCCAGGTAGGACCCAGGGCTTCATCAAACCCTGCTCAGGAGCACCCCAGTATAGATATCCTCAATAGAGATGACCTTATAGAAGGCTGCCTTACCTCAGTGCAAAGGCCTCTTCAGCTCCTTTTAGACCCACCTTCCTGTGTGTAGAGTAATGTGGGGCAGGGACGGTGAGGAAGCCCTTCCAGAACCTGTCCCGTATTTCCCCAGAGCAGAGGGACAGAGGGACAGAGACCACTTAACCCCAACAGCCCCATTTAGGACCCACAGGAAGCCTGGCTCACTCCTGTGCACCCCTCCCCACCTAATTCCCAATGTGAGTGAATGAGGGGCTCTGCCCCAGTTCTCCTCTGTTCTCACCCTCTCCCCCGTGATGAGGAGGGGCTTGACTGCCATCACAAGCAAGTTGTTCAGAGAGGCCAATCTCACTGCTTCTCCTGGAGAGGAGCCTCCTAAGGGGATGGGAGGAGCCCCCAGCCTTCCAGGAAGAAGCTGGGAGAACACAGGCAGAGGTCAGACCAGAGGGTTGATGTGTCCCAAACTGGAAGGGAAGGGCAGGGACACAGAGAACCAGGCATCTGGTGCTGGGGGAACATATCCCAGGAGGAAAGGACAGAGCTGCATAGGCCTCTGTATGACAGAGTCTGGTGGAACAAGGCACGTGGATGCCATCCTCTGTTCTTGACGTGTCTCATGAAAGTCACGTGTGACTGGTCCTCGAGATGCCAAGACATTTGTTCAAACACCCCTCTGGTGTGTTTGGTGTCTGTGGCGGCGTTTTAGATGAGTTAACATTTGAGTGCTCACACTTAGGAGAGCAGAGGGTCCATTCTAAGGTGGGGGATCCGAACTTTTTAATTGAAGACCTCAATAAAACAGAAAAGCTGAGTGAGAGGGCACTCCTCTGCCATGTATCTGGTTTATTTTTTAATCCATGCTATAAACTCTTTAGAATGTAGATAATTTCCATTTACACACTATTGATATAACTAGACAGCAGTTTTTTAATGTTTATTTATTTTTGAGAGACAAAGACAGTGTGAGCAGAGGAGGGTCAGAGAGAGAGGGAGACACAGAATCTGAAGCAGCCTCCAGGCTCTGAGCTACCAGTCGGCACAGAGTCTGGCACGGGGCTTGAACCCACTCACTCTGAGATCATTACCTAACCGAAGCTGGACGCTTAACTGACAGAGCCGCCCAGGAACCCCTGGACAGCACTTTATAATGTCATAATGGTTTTCTATCTCCATGATGACTACTCCTCTATGTCCTCTTTCCTGTCTTCCACGAAGTGATGGAAATGCCCCTAGGATCCCAGTAATTGGAGGTCCCCTTACCAGTGATGCACAGGGAGCACTTCTCTGTATTTTGTGAGTAGAAACCCTCCAGTGCATTCCTGAAGAGGTGACTCACAGATCATCTTTATCATCTCTTAAAATTTCAACCTGCTTGAAACACCTCCTCATGCACAGTGTGAAGTGTTTCATCTAGGATCTGTTCTCCCAGCACACACACACACACACACACACACACACACACACACACACACATCCAGGAACACTGCCACATGAGGCTGTTTGTGGCATGGACATCAGAGGACAAAGGGCAAACGTGCAGGAAGTTGTAGGAGCAAAGGAATGACAGTGGCAGGTGCTCTGACAGGGACAGAGTGCATGAGTTTATGTGTCAGTCAGCACTACGTCCCCAGAGCAAATAAATGTGTCTTATTTTATATAAAATTCAGCTCAGTAAAGCTGATTTGAACTCAACAAGAATGTCTTTCTGAAGATGCAGGTGCAGTTCTTACTATACATGTCCCACATCTGTGCTTATTGCACAGAGAATATGGATGAAGTTGTGGTTAATATAATGGATGGAATAACAATGGAAAATAATGATTTTTTATCATTGTTTTTTATTTCATTTCATTGTTTGTATTGTGGGTCTGGTCCAGCAGGTAGGAGAAACTAATGTGGTGTTTAGTGAATCCCCATGAAGGTCCTATCCCCATGAACTTCAGGGCTGTTTCAGTGATGGTATTTCCAAGCACAGCTTTTCTGGGTGGAGCACAGTGGGATGACACTTGTATCTGGTGTGGGGAAAGCTATAGTCTGTGTGCCTTGAGTTCATAGTAGAGTAAGTGTTCATTCAGCCACTCATGACTGGAGGAAAGAATTTCTAGTACCCAAGGCCAACTACACCCAGAGGATTCTATTAAAGTTCCTACTTTGTGGTGATGAAGAGGTAGAGATAAGGGAGGCTGTGTCCCTGAGGTCACCTACCCTGTGGGCATGGCTTGGGACAGAAGATTTTTCATCAGGGGTCCAGTGTGACTGGAGGTGTTTCTTGGGTAAATGAAGGAGTGACAGTCAAGTTCTGAGAGTGCAGTGAGGGTGTGTGTTGGGTTTCCCATGGACTTGATCTCCACGGGAGCAGCATTGAGGCTGCTGTCCCAGAATCAACTTACTGATCAGTGTCAGGCACTGACTGGAGCCCTGACATGGTCAAGGGCTGACCTGCACATGGAGACAGAGACTCACGGTGGGATTCCTGACCATCAGCCTCATCCCAGGAGAACAGATGTTCAATGTCCTGGCTGCTCTGGTGGCAGGACCCCAGTCACACTCAATGTCGCTGGCATTTCCTGTTGACAGGAATTCTGGCTTCTTAGAATGGAGATCCTGAGGATGGCTGGATGAATACAAGTTGACTCTGAATTCTGAAGGGACAGAGAAACCCAGAAACTACAGATCCCAGGACACTGTACATTCAGAAAGAGGAGAGACATGTGTGTGGCTGGTGGGTGGTGTGTGACCAACAATGAGGGCACGTTGACCTGTCACTCTTATAAGTTCTCCTGAAAGATGTTTCTCCATGAAGCTGATTCTGCATTTGAAGGACAAGAGTCACAAAGACCTTTTCTGTGGAGGTTGATGTATTGTAAGCAGGGAGGACTCAGGTGAGAGTAGACCTGCCAACAATTTATTGAATCTGAAGTCGGGATTCATCATGTGACACAAATCTCTGCATCTTTATCTCAACTGATTTCCCATCCAGTTATGGAAATTAATTTAATTAATAAACTTAATTTAATAAGTTAATGTACAGGCTGCCATATAGTGAAAAATATGTCATTTGATGCAGTGGATCTCAAACTGAGGTTATTTTGTCCACCAGGTACACCTGAAAGTCACCTGTACAATGAACAAGGAGGGTGAGTAACTATGAAGACAGGTCCTGGTTATGATGGCCCAGAGGTTTCTTGCTGAGCCCCACAGCCTGTCCTGAGCCCAATAACTCCTCCAAAATGTTTTCCTGATACCAGGGTGGCAGTCTCATGCACATATTCTCTTATCCCCAGACCATACAAGCCCCTCTTTGGACCTAAGCCTGGGATCCAGCTGAGCAAAGTGAGGGTGGGAATGGGAGAGGGCTTCACCCCAGGAATGACTCAGGAGCCCTGACCTGCAAGAAACTGGAAGAAAAGAGCTTTCAGCAGAGGAACTGGGAGAGCACTGGCGCCCTCTGGTGGAATTATGGCTCATAGCAACTCAGGTTGAGAGTCCTGCCAGGGTCTCTGCCCCTCTTCCCTCCTGCTCATGGCCCCAGCCTCTTCAGATTGGATTCTTTCACTTAGAAATATGCATGAAAGTTAATCCATGTGTTTTTGTGACCTGAGACAGCATGTCTTTTCATCACTGAATCCTATTCCATGTATGAATCTACAAGAGATTGTTTAGCCATTCATCTATTGAAAGATGTTTGTGTTGCTTTATAAACAGGAACAACCATTTATATACACATTCTTGTTTCCACACAGAAAACTCATTTAGAGTAGTCCTTAGGAATGTTCTCTTTACATTATACCTTGTAGGCTTTGTTTAACTGTGTAAGAAACTTTTGCCAAGGAATCTTCCACAGTGACTGGGCCTTTTTGCATTCCCATCAGCAAACAATGAGGTTTCCAGCTGCACCACATCCTGGGAAGCATCTGATGCTGTCATTGTATTGAACTTTAGCCATGGTAATGGGCATCTGGTGGTACCTCATTGTTTCCATTTTAATACCACAATAACATATTATGTTGGAAATCTTTTCCCATGTGTGAGAGTCACCAGTCTATCTTGCTTGGTTAGGGATCTATTCAGATCTGCTCATTGGGAAGGCAGTGCCTAGCACTTGGGAATTCAGGAGCTCAGCAAAGCTTTAATCTGAGAAGAAAAGGCGAAGCTGAGTATATTCAAGACTGTTCAGCTCTAGAAATTATCAGCAAAGCCCAGGGAGACATCAAGAAATGTAAGCGGTGCTCTGTAGAGAGTCACCTGGTTCTCCTGCTTCTACATACTGCACTACTACCCTTCTTGACATTCCATCCCAGCAACTGAGGAAGCCATTTTGCTTCTGGAAACAAAGCTCCTATTTTTGCATTGGGAAACATATACTTCCAAAAAGAGATATCTTCATTGACTTTATAAACTTAACATGAGTCTGGAGACTGAAGCCTCTGGTTTTAGAGTGTCTGGAAAGTTGGAAACCATAATTTATGTTGCTATTAGCCCCAGGAAGGGAGAGAAGACTGATGAATAAGACTGGGGCAGTGGTGGAAGGTCTAGTTTGTCACATGTCCTGGTGAGAGAGCAGCTCCTTGTTACACTTGGTTGTGTGCAGCTCTAAGCTATGAACAGCCTCTCCACAGCCTGCTGCCCAGAGGTGGTTAAAGAAAATTTGTCAGCAAACATGGATCTGGATAGTCAGTTTTGGACACATGGAGGGTTCCTCACTCCTGTCCTAGATCACAATTTAGAGGCTCTGCCTGGGAATCTTGGTGTCATTGCTATGGAAACCGCCAGCATTTATGCTGCTTCTGTGGAGGAGGAAGTGACCTGGGATCTGGGGACATCAAGAGCTTTCCCAGGGATTGCCACATGCACACATGGAGGAGTTCCTATTCTGGATTTTTCCCACGCCTACACAACCTGGATTTTGGAAACCATCTAGTGGGACCTGAGTAGACATGAGGACAGATCAGTACCTATGGGTTTAGGAAATGCATTCATGGGAGTCCCCATGGGCCCTGGCATCAACAGAAGCAAAGCCACATCCATGGCCCTACTACAGCCACTTCCACTGGGCAGGCTCAGCATTTCCCCAGCAGCAGTGGAGCCTGCACATGTTGAGTGAAATATGCACCTAAGTATTCCATCATAGAGTATTTTAGTGATGTTTTAATTAAGTTTTAACATGTTTATTGCCTTGCCAAATATTACTTATTACTCATTGAATTTATATTCATATTTTTAATTTTCTTTCTATTTTTAGTGTATACCATTCTCTAGTCTGAAACTAGGGGGAAGATTTTAGTGTTATCTGTAGGTATTTTATAGACTTATCTATCAAACTGAGGATGCTCAGTTTCCCACACATCTAACTCTGGGATAATTTTTTATAATTTTCAATCATTCATTTATGCATCCAGCCACCCATTCTGGCTCATTATCATGAATAGTTTTTGAATTGTCTGAGATGATTTTCCTATACTGATTGATAGGAATATGGCATTTTCTTCTTTAGCCTGTTAATACAGGATATTACATTGATTGATTTTTGACTATAAACTGGCCTTGTTTCTTACAATAAAACCTCTTTTGGTCATGCTATATACTTCATATATTGCATATATACAACTGTCTTGTGTTTTCTAATACTGTTTTTAGAATATTTTTTAAGAAAAGAATTTTTGTGTCTGTATTGGTGCGGGACTCTCCATTTGTTTATTTCTTTGGTGCCAGAAAGCCATTGGCACCAGCTACTGACTGAAAATTTAGAAAGAATCCTTCCGTAGCCAAATGCACCATTTTGATCCCCAAGCAAAAAATATCTAGTGATATATTCAAGTTTTCATTAATGTCTCTTACAAAGTTTCCACATACAAGGCTTTCAGATTTTTAATAATTCTAAAGAATTTCATAATAATAACATTATAAATGGTGCGGTTTTATTTTTAAATATTGATGGTTTGTTTCCTTCTATACAGAATAACATGTATTTCTGTCTGTTAGTTTTGTAACCTGAGGCCTATGTGGAAGCATTTAGACCAGGAGCATCGGTGAGCCATCACTAGAGCCAAAGCTATAATCAACACATTTTGGCTTCTGACATCTCCAATGAATAATTTTTTTTAGAAATTTACATTCTATTTCATTTGTTTGTTTGTTTGTTTTAGAGAGAGAGCACGAGTGGTGGAGAGGGGCACAGGAAAAGAGAGAGAGATAAAAACTTAAGTGGGACCCATGCTCACCATGGAGTCAACATGGACTTGATCCAATAACCCTGGGATCATGACATGAGCCAAAATCAAGAGTTGCACCCTCAGACAACTGAGTCAATCAGGCTTTTATTTTTAAGAAACATCTGTAGCTAAAGTGGGTCTTGAACTCACTACCCCATGATCAAGAATTGCATACTCTAACCACTGAACCAGCCAGGCACCTCTCCACTGTATAATTCTTAACTTCGAGAAAGCCAGTTTTGGATATGAAAATATGAACATGGTGTGAACAAGTTATCAATCTGAAGATTTAACTGAAGGAAAGGATATGACGGTGTCACATCATCTTATTCCAGGATAATGAAGAGCCTGTAGAAGATCTGACAACAGAAGTCACCCCCTGAGCCACCTGACAGGGCACATCACCAGGCCTAGAGAGTAGAGGGTGCTTTTGTCTCAGTCCCCAATGCATGTGGAGCATTAGGGAAGCATTAGTGCTATCTTGGCATATGACACTAATAGTCACCTTCCCACACACTGGATTCCAGGGATGTCAGAAAACATGAATTGGTCAAAATATCTGTGGACCCAAGAAATGACAGGGGCTGGGATCCCTGGTGTGTTATCTGACTGTGGCTTGAATCTCAGGAGATCCTAGGGAAGGCTCCCTGGCCTCTACTGGTACCAGTATGCATATTTTTTTTAACAACAGTGATGTCACTTATTTAACAACAATGTTGTCAGGACTCAGGATGCAGATGAGTCTGGCAGATTCTTCTATGGATGTGAAGAAGGAGAGTGGCTCAGTCAGCATGGGCTGGGAGAAAGAACCTGCAAACACAGGCACTCATGAGAGATGGGGCAGAGATGGAGGTGAAGCTGCTTGGAGATCTGATCCAAAGGTGTGGACATTGGCTCAGAGCATGCCCTGGATCACTGAAGACCATCCTTGCCTGTGTAGTTAGAGGGCAACAAAAGGAGAAGTAGTTACCCCATAGTGGACACAGTCCTGCGAAGACCCCATGGCCGGAGCTGGGTTGTCCCAGGCATTTCTTATCTCCTACGATGGTCTCTGGGGGAAGGGGCTGTACCTAGTGTTACATTTTCTCTTTCTTGACAGTATTGTTTGGTGTACAAACAGTAACTATGGAGAAGTCAATTTCCCCTCCTCTTTTTGCTGGTGCTTTCAATGTCATATGTAAAGAATCCATTGCCAAGTCCAAAATGCATGAGAATTTCCTTCTCATTTTCTTCTAAGATTTTTATAGTTTTAGCTCTTAATTTTAGATCTTTGATCCATTGTACATCCATTTTTGTATATAGTAGGTAGTAAGGATCTAATTTCATTCCTTCGTATGTGGATATCTAGTTGGTCCAGCACCATTGTTCGGATAGACCATTTTTCAACACTAAGTTCTCTTAGCACTCTTTGGAAAATCAATTGCCCATAGATGACTGATATTTCTGGCCTCTCAAATACGTTTAAGTCATCCATATGTCTATCCCTAGGCCAGTACCACATTCATCTACTGTAGCTTCATGAGTTAGTTTTAGTGAGTTTTGAAATCTACGATTGTGAGTCCTGAAAATTTGTTCTTCTTCAGGCTTTTCTGGATGTTCTGAATCCCTGTAATTCCACGGAAATTTTAAAAGCATATTTTCTGCAACAGCAAAACAGGCATTTGGGGTTTGATAGGGATTGTATTTAATTTACCCATTGCTGGGAAGAGTATATAAAGCCTTTCTAACCATTGTGGTTCTTTATGTTTTTGCAAGTTAAATAAGATAACATAATAAAACATTAACAATCGTTTTATCTACTTTTGTCTTACTAGAGAAAAACTATAAAGGTAAATATGGGTCCGTTCATAAACCCAGTTTGCTCTTCACTGAAATATTTTACAATGTTTCTAGAAATTGGGAAATGTAGTCATAAATTTGCTTACCTAAAGAACAGTGGCATAACAAATAGTTCACAATTGCTTCTAGGAATTGCACTAGGAATTCTAATAAATATAATATAGACTACTAAAAATGATAAGGAAAACAACTATATGTTCCAGGAAGATAAGAAATGTGTTATTTGGGTGGGGAAGGCATGAAGAATGGAAATGCATTTTTTAATGAAAGAAACTAAAAATAAGTTTGTTCTAACATGAGTCTGGTTATTTGGAGAAAACTTAGATCAAGATCTAAATGTATAAGAGGAAGTTGTAGTAGGTTTTTCAGAAAGAAACCTGGAAATAAATTTTAAGAGTGGTCAGAACTGGTTAAAATTAAAATATTTCCAGTCAATAAGTGAATTTTAATATCAAAATACATTGATGAAAAATTAAAATCCTGTTTTCTCTTGGGAAAAGGACAAAGTTATCTTAAACTATTGTTCTACTCTTATTCACTATGACAAACAAAAAGTTTATTCACTTGTTTTAATTTTTTTGATGCTTTTTATTTATTTTTGAGGGACAGTGAGCGACAGCACAAGCAGGGGGGGTCAGAGAAAGAGGCAGATACAGAATCTGAAGCAGGCTCCAGGCTCTGATCTAGCTGTCAGCACAGAGCCTAACACGGGGCTCGAACCCACAAACCATGACATTATGACCTGAGCTAAAGCCAGACTCTTAACTGACTGAGCAACCCAGGTGCCCCATATTCACTTTTAAATTGTCTGCCTAGAATACAAGCACTCTGTGTTTTGCCAAAATATTTCTTACGTTTGTCAGGAATTTCATTCATTGAAACCAAATATTTATACTATTTAAAAAGTCCAAGTCCTATATTTTGCTTACAACCCTGTAACTTTCTCTACATGCTTTTAAAAGAATTTTGTGCTTTGTGGCACATGAATAAACACATTTTCTGGTCAATTGCCTCATAATGAACTCTAACCACATCGTTAGCCATGACCAATTTTCAGGCTTACCATGTACACTTACCATTTTACTCCCATCCTATTGCAAATGTGTTTCATTGTCAAGGATATTTTTGGAGAGGACTTTTAACAAACTTAGGTTTTTGATGCCTTTAGGATAGTAAAACCAAGGTAAAAATTACAGGAACTATTAGAAAAACTGGACTCAAATGGAACAAAACTTAATACCAAAAAGTGAATGTACAAATATGGATGAATATAATTTTCATGACTTTTGTTGAGTTTTGAAAACATTTTATTCCTTCGGATTTAAGGAAAATTCTCTTAAGCTCACTTACATGTCATGACATGATGAAATATACCTTTGTAAACAAATTATAGCATTTATCTTTTCTCCCTAAATGATTCTCCCAGAACTCAGTAACTGTCAGTGAGGATTCTCATATTTTTATGGCATATATTTATTAGCATCAGTTTGATAACATTCCATTTTCTTGTAACAGGATAGAATAAGAAACATTAGTCATACTACCAAGACTTTGATTAGAGAGTCATATTTGAAAGAGATATGCTCATGCATGTACTCGGATATGGCCAGACAGCGTTACAGAACTAACATTGACTTTATGGATCCAGTGAAGCCTCTTAGAAGGACCAGCGAGCCCCCTGCTGGCAGAGATCCCAGCCTCTCTTCCAGGTGAGTCAAGAACATTTTCTGGCAGATGCAGGAAACATGGGATATATTGGGACCTCAAGAACAGAGAATTTACCCACTTCAATAGATGCTGCAGGTTAAGTCTGATGGCACGATTTTGGCACATGTTTTGCTGGACTTTTGACCTGGAGGGACTGGCAATGTTCAATATGGAAGTCTCTTATAAAAGTCCCAGGAAAGCAAGTTTTAAAGACCCTATAAAGCCAGATGCTATTTTGCTGCAGTTAGGAAAATAATCATCACATCAAGTTCTTTCTGAAACTACACTTATTTTGCAAACAAATTAATGCCCATTTGGCTATACGTAGTACAAAGATGAGTGATTGTAGAGGGACAAAATGTTTCAGTAAAACACAACATAAATACTTGATTCTAATTCTATTCATTAAAACCTGGACGAGAACCTGATATTCTAGAGCTGCCAACACTGTCTGACTGCAAGTCTCAAACCTAACTTTTTGATTTTTCTCCCACCACCTGAGCTGGACTAACACTGCCCTTTGCTCGGAGGTTGTGACAAGTAAACCTGAAGGACCTGATGTAACTTCAGAGAAAGCTGATGTAACTTCACAGCGCCTCACATAGAGGCAATCTACATATTCTTTGTCTCCTTCCCTTTCCCATCCTCAGTCCCTGATTCCTTCAAGTCATGAGAACCCTGACCTTCCTCCACCCTCCATCTATCATCCAGAGCCACAAGTCTGACTGGGGCAGAGTCCACAGCCCCTGCTATGTCACACCTTCATGCTCCACTCCTGCCCCTTCATTATCTGTGCACAACCAGGATTGCACAGTAGGAGGGAAGGAGTGACAGCTCCAGGAGCTCCGACAGGGACCTTGTTGCAGATTTTCTGTGTTAATCACCTATTGGATGACTGTTAACTTAAAACAAATGTGTGTCATTTTATACCATTTTATACAAAAAAAACCTCTGGAGGAATAATTTATACTCAATTACAGAGTCACTGGGAAGGTGCAAATAGAATCATGCATGTGTTTTCACAGACCCATGTTTACTGCAGACAGAATATGGATTAAAATAGTAGTTGACAATAGGGTGAAAATATAATGGAAAATATATGACTTTTAGCTCTTGGTTGATAATGGGTCTATTACCTTGTTAAGATCATTTGATTAATAATAACTAATAATAACAAGTAACATTATTATTACTTGTTATCTTAATAATAACTTTGCATATGACATCTGGTCCTACAAGGAGCGAAGGAAAACCCAACATGGCACTCAGGGAAACACCATCAGGAGCCTGTTCCTATGAACTTCACACTGATCTCATGGATGGAATTAACAAAAACAGGGCCTGCAGCATGGAGTTATTAGGAGTCAGATCCTACCAGGGGTGGGGAGGTGTGACTGAGTGTCTGGAGCAGGACAGCCCAGCCCTGAGAACACACAGCATGTGTCTCATGTCCCAGTGGGCCTTGATCTCCACGGGAGCAGCCCTGAGGCTACTGTCCCAGAATCAATGCACTTCTCAGCTTCAGGCACTTTCTGGAGCCCAGAGATGCTGGGGACCCAGCTGCCCATTGGGAAAGACTCACCCAGGGATCCCTGAGCATCATCAACATCCCAGGAGATCAGAGGTTGAAAGCACATCCTGCTGTCATGACAAGACCCCAGTGACACTCACTATCACTGGATTTCCTGCTCATGGAGATTCTATTTCCTCCATTGTGATGCTGATAAAGGCTGGGTGAGCACAGGTTGAGGGGGATTACTGGGAAGACACAGAAGCCTGGAAAGTGTGAAGACCAGGACACCATACACTAGCTCAGGATGGACAAAGCACGAAAGGATATCCACTTGGAAAAACACAGCGTCTTCAACAAATGGTGTGGGGTGAACTGGACAGCAACATGCAGCAGAAGGACTGGACCACTTTCTTACCACATATACAGAAATAAATTCAAAATGGATGAAAGACCTAAATGTGAGACAGGAAACCATGAAAATCTAAGAGAAGAAGGCAGACAGCAACCTTTTGACCTGGGCCATAGCAACATCTAACTAGAACTGCAGGACACAAAAGCAGGCCTCCCCTTGATGGGTCATGTTGGCATGAATATTATCATGAGTTAAAAAGTAGTTGAAGCCCAGCACATTCAGGAAAAGCTCTTCATGTCTCCTCAACTGACTAGAAGAACTTAGGGGGACACCTCCTCCAGGAAGAGAGCTGGCACCACAGACAGTTGCACCAAGTGTGAACGAGGTGGGGTAGATGCGGGGAGCCTGAAAGGCTGGTTTGGTCACAGAC
>NW_021900434.1:0-2861 GCF_006229205.1 Suricata suricatta
CAATCTTCCATCCGCAGCAGCTCTTGTGTAAAATAATATCTCTTGGGTTTTGTATGTATGGCCATGTTTGATAATGAGTTTGATTGTATCTTCATGTTTATTTGCCATTTATATTTTATGCCTGTGGTACCTGTTGTCTGTTTTTCTATTAGGTTGTTTATTTTTTCATATCGGATTTGAGCAGTATTTATATATTCTACATACATTCCATTTGATTTCCACTCAGAAAACATATTTATAGTGTATTTTATACAGGCTAGATGCGGATCTAAACTGAGAAGACAGCTGTGGACAAGAAAGAAACCATACCTTGGTGCTCGAGAGTAGCATGCTATGTGAGATAAGTCAGTCAGAGAAAGACAAATCCCATAAGATTTCACTCGTATGTGGAATTTAACAAACAAATCAACAATGGGGGAAAAGAGCCAAACCAAAAAATAGACTATAACTTGGAAAAATAAACTGATAATCACCAGAGGGGAGGTAGGTGGGGGGATGGATGAAATGGGTAAAAAGAATCAAGAATATACTTATCCTGATGAGCACCAAATAATGTATATAATTGCTAAATCGCTACATTATACCCACGAAACTAGTGTAACACTTTATGTTAACTATACTGGAATTAAAATTTTTAATTTAATAAAGAAGAGAAAAGAAACTAAAAAAGAAAAGGAAAGGATGGAGGGAGAGTAATTTTTCTTCTGTGGAGCTTATAGTCAAATTGGACAGATAAAAAATTTTTTCATATACTATAATTTTTGAAAAGCCATTACACCAGGCCCCGATTAATAACAGCTGGGTCCATCTTATAAGAGAGTAAGTTGCACATAACATCTTAGAGAAGAAGAAACGGAATAGGGGTATAGATCTTCTGGAAGGGAAGGTACCTGAGATGGGGCTTGAGGGGAAAAATAGACATCTAGGCAGAGACATAGACTGGAGGAATCCAGGCTAAAGGATGGGCTGTTTGCCCAACTCTCCCATAAACATCGTACCTGATCCAGCAGTCCACACACTATTCAGTAGAGCATGAAAAATAGTTTCTCCTTAATGAACATTGGAAACCAAAGTTGACTCCCAGCACTTTCAGAGGTGTAGAACTTGTAACCAACTTCTCCTGATTAAAGAGCTGCATTTTAGCAAATGCCCCCCCCCATGTCCTCTCTCCACTGATGTCTGAGGCGTTAGAATCTTTTTCTTAATTTTTGCTGCTCTCATTTTCCTTATTCGCATTTTCTCAGGTAAGAGGGAAATCCTAATGATGTAAGGATGGCAATTTGTCCTTTAAGAAGAAAGCTCAGGTTTTAGAAAAATGCATGACCTATCCCTATGTTCTTAAAAGATCCCAGGAAAAACCAGTTACTGGAATTTTTTTTTTGAGAAAGAGCTAGAGAGAGAGAGAGAGAGAGAGAGAGAGAGAGAGAGGCAATATTAGGCAATATTTTTTCTTTTAAATATAATTTATTGTCAAGTTAGCTAACATACAGTGTATACAGTGTGCTCTAGCCTTTGGGGGAAGTTTCCCATGATTCATTGCTCACTTACAACACCCAGTGCTCCTCCCAACACGTTCCCTTCTCAATGCCCACCCCCCATTTTCCTCTCTGCCCCCTTCTTCACCCCCATCAAGCCTCAATCTGTTCTCTGTATTTAAGAGTCTCTTATGGTTTGCCTCCCTCTCTGTATTTTTCTTTTTCCCCTTCCCTTCCCCCAAGGTCTTCTGTTACGTTTCTCAAGTTCTACATAAGACTGAAAACATATGATATCTGTCTTTCTCTGACTGACTTGTTTCTCTTAGCATAATACCTTCCAGTTCCATCCACATGGCTGCAAATGGCATAATTTCATTTTCTCCTTGCCAAGTAGTATTACATTGTATATAGAAGCCGCATCTTCTTTATCCATTCATCAGTTGATGAACACTTGTGCTCACTCCATAATTTGGCTATTGTGGAAAGCACTGCTATAAACATTGGGGTGCATGTGCCCCTATGCATCAACACTCCTGTATCCCCTGTGTCGCGGTCTGTGCTGACAGTGTGGAGCCTGTCTGGGATTCTCTCTCTCTCCTTCTCTCTTTACCCCTTCCCTGCTTGCTCTCTGTCCCCCCTCAAAATAAATAAATAAACATTTAAAAATATATTTTAAAATAAAAATAAAGTTAAGACATTTTTTATATTAATTAGAGTAGAGGCTAACTTGTTATAATGAAAAAAAAAAAACCTTAAAAAGATAGTGAATAAAAAAAGGTAGTTTATCTTTGTAAAAGTAAAAGTCGAAAATGGGTAAGGTGACCATTGTGGGTAGAAGATAGGTTTTTCTCCATCGAATCATGTTGAGGCTAGAGAGGAAGGTTAACCTTGCATTGTAAACATGTGCCTGTTTTATCTGGTTCAAAGATGCTGTAATGGAAAGGGCTGAAAAGCTGTTAAAGAGCAGGTATTGAAATGTCCTCATATCCAGACTGATCTATCCTACTGGTCCTAGTGACCTGCTGACTGAAATGAAGCCATTTTCCACCTGTCTGTATGGGCACCTTCACTCATGAGAATTACAGTCATTTTCTTATGCTCTTCTCTTCTTTCTCCAACCCAGTCTCCCCAAATTTGTGTAAAACTTGGAAAGTCTGAGAATCAGAGTGCTTGAGAGAATCCTACACACAGGACAAAAACCCCACTACCTTCACACGGAGAAAGGGCCCCATGGGAAAGTGAATATTTGAGAGCACCATGGCCACCTCATCTCTGAATGACTTCTTCTGATTGTGTGCACAACATCCTAGGTTGTGGAAACACTGACTTAGAAATGAAGAGCAGTCAGAGGCTTTCCAGGGGTCTAGAACCATCTGTGTCACATCA
>NW_021900435.1:0-1346 GCF_006229205.1 Suricata suricatta
CGCACACACACATGTGCGTGTTTCTTTCTAGAGGCTGAGAGAGAGGGAAGTAATTTCAAGCAGGCTTTGGGCTGTCAGAGCCCAGGCTAGGGCGCAATGTTAGGTTCCATGAGACCATGATCTGATTCAAGATCAAAAGTTAGACACTTAATCAACTGAGCCAACCAGATGGTCCAACTGATGTGTTTATTTTTGCTTTGATATTTATTATTCACCTCTTTTTGTATTCACTGTTGAAACTGGGGTATTAAGGTGTTCTATTAGTGTATTGCCTTTTCTTATTTCAGGTCTATTAGTATTTGTTTAATATATTTTGGCGTCCTTCATATTGGGTGTATATATATCATGAGTGTTATATCTTCTTGGTTGACTGACTTCTGCATCATTATATAATGACCTTTTGGCTTCTTGTTACTATTTTTGGTCGAAAGTCTATTTTGTCTCATGTCGGAAGTACGTCTCCTGTTGGAAGCATACGTTGGGTCTTATATATGTTATCCATTTAGCCACTCTATGTCTTTTCGTGAGAGAAATTAATGTATTTTAGAAAAAAGTATTTGAGTTGTGGGAAGAAGAGGTGGAGAGGGAGAAAGAGAGAGGAATCTCAAAATGGCTCCACACTCGACACAGGGCCACAAGTGGGGGTAAAATTCATGACCCTGGGATCATGGCCTGAGGTGAAATCAAGGACTGGACACTCAGCCACCTGAGCCACCCACGGATCCTTGAACTACATTTTCATTTAGAGTAGTGACTGACAGGGAAGGACTTACTTATGCTTTCTTAGTGTTTACTGGCTGTTTTGTGGATCCCTTATACCTTTCATCATCTTTGGCAGCTTTACTTTCTGAATTGATGATTTCCTTTGTTGTTGTTTTATGGTCTTCTTCAAAATAAATTTCTGTTTTACTTATTTTTTTTATTGCTTATTGTCACGTTGGTTTCCATAAAAACCCAATCCTCATATCTACAAGCGCCCTCTTCCATGCCCATCTCCCTTCCCTTATCCCCCTTCCCCTCAGCCCTCAGTTTGTTTTCAGTATTCAAGAGTCTCTCATGATTTGCCTCCCTCTCTCTCCCTACCTCTTTTCCCCCGTTCCTTTCCCCATGGTCCTCCGTTAGGTTTCTACTGTTACACCTATGAGAAAAAAAACATATGGTATCTGTCCTTCTCTGCCTCACATATTTCACTAAGCATGACACCCTCGAGGTCAATCCACATTGCCATGAATGGTCAGATTTCATTCTTTCTCATTGCCATGTAGTGTCCCATTGTGTATATAAACCGCATCTTCTTGAGCTATCCATCATTTGATAGACGTTTAGGCTCTCTCCATGATTTGGCT
>NW_021900436.1:0-590 GCF_006229205.1 Suricata suricatta
CAGAATAATTCAGGGAATTTAACTAAAATGATATGAATGTAGTATAAAAGATGCTTGGGCTTATTCACTTTATTCACTACAGAAAAAAAGGTGAAATGTAAATGGACTTACACATTTTGTTGCAGCTCTGCAAATTACATTCTTTCCCTATAACTTTCATAATGCCTAGGCTCTTCCATTAATCTAACGTTGGGCTATTATCTGCAATATTCTGGAGGATTTTCACTTAAGAAAATGCCTGTTTTCCATTTTGAGCTTTCTTTAAGTAAAATAATTTAAAAATTAAAAATAAGAGCCAATATTTATTTAGAATAAAAAAGAAATGACAATAAAGGATACATTTGTAAACGACAAAAACTACAACATAGCAAACTCTGAAAATAACATCATTAATTTATTGATAACCTTTAAGATACAAGTATAATTGTTTTTCTGAGTTTGCTTATGATGAATAATTCTCACAAATATACAAAATTCATCTGAATATAAGTGATACATGCAAGCAATGCAGGGTTTTATTTTTTTTATAATAGTTTATTGTCAAATTAGTTTCCATATAACACCCAGTGCTTCTCCCCACAAGTGCCCCC
>NW_021900437.1:0-590 GCF_006229205.1 Suricata suricatta
AAGAATTTTGCAAGGTGTATTTTTAGACAGGTATTTAATAGACTTCAAAAGGCATATTTTAAAATAATGCCTTTATTTTTTTAAGTTTATTTTCAGTGAGCAAGCCAGCAGGGAGAACGGCAGAGAAAGAGAGAATCAAGCAGCCTGTCCCAAGCAGGCTCTGAGCTGTCAATACAGAGCCTCATGTAAGGCTCAGTTCCATGAACTGTGAGATCATGACCTGAGCCAAACTCAGGAGTTGGATGCTTAACCAACTGAGTCACCCAGGTGTCCCTCAGAAGGCATATTTTGAAGGATTGTTATACTGACTTAGTTTGCAAACTTTGTTGAGTTGAATGGTATACTGCAGTGTTACACAGACTTAACTATTAGAAAACAATCATTTTCTTAAGTGTATTTGGATCAATTATGCTTTTACATTATTTTCTTACTTGATTCTGAAAATATGTTACCATGTTATATAATGAGGTGGTAACTTTAGATTCTTTGAACTATCTATATAGGCTTTCCATACTTCTCACTACTTTATAAATTTTACTGCTCTTCTATGCTACTTAATCAATATCTCCAGTTCACTTCACGTTAGTTTT
>NW_021900438.1:0-590 GCF_006229205.1 Suricata suricatta
GGGGGGAAGGGAATGATGCTCATGGAGGGAGGCACTTGTGGGAAGAAGCACTGAGTGTTATATGGAAACCAATTTGACAACAAAATATTATAAAAAATAAATAAAAGGATATTTTATAGTCCCCCCCCCAAAAAAAAACAAAGGCAGTGTTTGAACTCAGGTTTCTGGCTCGCTTTTTATCCCCTTTGATAAATACTAAGAGATGTAATGCTAACATACTCTCATGATGTTTAAATATTTGGCTGAATTTCACACTGTAAAATATTAACCTGTTCATTCTATGAGAGCCCTAACTTTGTCCTAGAAAATATATCTTTTGCATTTTTCTTGCATTAATATAAACCTCCAAGTTACTGGAATTTATTTTTCTAAATGTAAGTCATATTTCCTCCCCTAATAATCTACTCCCCAAGACCTCTTTCAAAGATTTTCATTCTTGTTTATCTTTCTGCCTTTTGTGATTTTTAAAGTTTTCCTTAGAGTTATTCTGATTTTTTTCAAATCTTTTTCCCACCTGAATTTTTATAGTTTGACTCCTTAAGTTGGGTATTCTCTAAACTTATTGAATTTTCTAGAAATACAGAAGCCTA
>NW_021900439.1:0-590 GCF_006229205.1 Suricata suricatta
CATTATAATATTATACAGAGCATTTTAATTTGCCAAAATACCCCCTTAGGCTTGTTCTATCTGTCTCTCCCTCTGTCCTTCCACTCCTGTCAACTGCTTAGTTCTATTATCTTCGTAGTTTTGCCTTTTCCAGGAAGTCATATAATTGGAATCACATAGTATGACCTTTTCTTATTTGTCTCTTTTACTTAGTAATATGCATTTACATTTCCTTCATGTCTTTTTATGGCTTGATAGCTCATTTCTCTTTAGTGCTGAATATTTCATTGTCTGGGTGTATCATGATAACTGAATTTTCATTAAGTGTTCTCTCTGGCCTCACATTCTTTTGCATTACAGCATCGTGTGAAACTACTATAGATAATACCTACTATTTTGTGTGTGAGTGTGTGTGTGTGTGTGTGTGTGTGTGTGTGCGAAAAGTAACTGAGCAACATGCTCTCTTCTTTGAGTGAGTTTCCTATTTTTCCAGACAGATACTAAAGATTGAATACTACTTGTTGGAGCATAGTCTATAAATTTTTTTAGCACATGGTAATATTGTAAGGAAAAATTAACTTTTTTTTACTATTTTTTTCTTTCAAAAGAAT
>NW_021900440.1:0-590 GCF_006229205.1 Suricata suricatta
CAGTTTTTTATAAAATTCAAATATAAGTTCCATATGACTCATCAATCCCACATCCTAAGGCTTTACCCAAGAAATATGAATATATGTCACACAAAGAAGCATGGCTATGTGGGATATATGTAAATAACTCCTCATAGAAGCTTTATTCATAATAGCTTAAATCACATAAAACTCACATGCCCATCAATTGGTGAATGCATAAAAGATTTATAGTATATATTCATTTAGTAGACTATCACTCAGTAATGAAATAAAGAATGCACTACTAATGCATGCAAAAACATGAATGGATTTCAAATGTGTTATGCTAAATGAAATCAGTCAGACACAAAAGACTGCATACTACATGTTCCATTTATATGAAATTCTAGAAATGGCAGAAAGGAGTTCAGTGTTTGCCAAGGGCAGACTGCTGGGGTACAAGAATGACTGCAAATTGGTAAGAGGAATTTTAGGGGTGCTGGAAATGTTTAATATCATGACTATGACTATATGGGTTAACTTGTTAAAACTCATTCAAATCTACATTTATATTTGGTGAATTTTATTTCATGTCAATTATATCTCAATGAAGCTAATTAGAACAGACA
>NW_021900441.1:0-590 GCF_006229205.1 Suricata suricatta
ATCTAGTGTATAGAGATTCAACCTCATCCAATGTAAAATGAGATTCAGATATGTCAATGACTAACAGGAATATTTCTTGAAAAAATACCTCAGAAGTCAGTCTAAATGCTGCAATACAGAGCAAGAAGCAATTCAAAGAGCTCCAGGGGACACTGACATAATGGTAGAGAACTTGGACACCATTTTGCCAAGTCCAGCCACATTTATTTACCAACAGATTTCAGTAGAACATGTTTTCTTGGTGAAGAAGTAGGCTCTAAGGCAGTACTGTCCATAAGAATAGAATGTGATCCACAAATGTGTATCACAAATTTAATTTTACATTTCCCTAATAGCTGCATTAAAAAAAGTTTAAAAGCAGGTAAAATTAATTTTAACAATGCATTTTCTTTAAATATAACCAAAATATATTTTCAACACATATTAATAAGTATTTTTTAAATTTTATTTTGAGAGACAGAGCATACACAAGTGGGGAGTGGGGCAAAAGGAGAAAGAAGGAGAGAGAGAAATCCCAAGCAGGCTCCAAATTCAGCATGCTCAGGATGGAGCCCAGCGGAGGGCTAAATCTCATGACAGTGAGATCTTGA
>NW_021900442.1:0-590 GCF_006229205.1 Suricata suricatta
TTTTAATTTCTATTTAATAAAAAGTTAAAAAGATTGTAGGATTTGTTTTAGTATTAAGCAATATATTCCCTCTATGTAGAGTTTTCTCCGTTTGTCATTCCTTATTTCAGTGAGTATCGTAGGCATTTATTTCATTATGCACAAAGACCTATGTTCTAAGAACATTCTTCCCCAGTCCTTGAAATAAATGCTTAGCCAGGAATTCTTCAATTGTACTAGGAGGAGTAGCTATCTGCTTTCTGTCATCATAGACATATCATGGGTCCTATTCCAAATTCATTTATTAATACTGAGTCATGGATGCAGCTCAGAATCCTTTGTCTGCAATTTTGTCTCCAAATTGGTGTTTAATTTCCTACAGGAAAAAAAGAGGAAAAAATGTGGATGTATGTTGAAGCTAAAGGCAAACTCATCAATTCTCCTCTCAGGAAACAATTATGGACATGGTTTGTTTCCTTGATAAATTATTTCTTATGTGTATACTAATCAAGAACAGAGACACAGATGAAAATGTAATTGTTACTACGGGGTGGTATATTACGGGATTTTCTCTTTTTCTTTCGATTTAATTAATTGTCAAATCAAACATT
>NW_021900443.1:0-590 GCF_006229205.1 Suricata suricatta
GAGTGGTCCTTGAGCAAAACACACCGTCTTTCCTCCTGAATCTCCGTCCTTCAAAAGCCCACACTGCAGACTAGCCAAGTGTTGGAGGCCCCTGACTCCCGGGGTCCACTCAGAACCTCAGAGCCCCACCTCCAGGCTTCTCTCTGCTCCGCCCCCTCGCGGGGGTGTGACTGGCACCACCCCCTGTGCTCTCCTCTCCAGTGCCTTCAAGGTGGGGAGGGTTTTCCTGGTCGCGCTGCTTAGAGGCAGTTGTTAGGGTTCTCTGATGGTATATTTCAGACAATGTTTATTTAGTCTTTCACAGTATTCCTTGGGTCTCCGCCCGCGCTTTGCCAGACATTCTCCTCGTTGCTGGAGATAAAGTGTCTTCTCAAGCTTATACTGTTAGGACGGAAACAGACCAAAAATACACGATGCGGCGGGCAGTGTTCCCTGTGGAGGAGAAAATAGAAGGGTCCAGAGGACGGGGATTCTGGGATGGAAGCAGGGCGCAGGCCCAGGCAGGCGCCTCGGGGACACCCCACCGGGGGTCTTATCTGAACCGAGAACCGAGGATGGGCAGGAATGAGCGAGCAAGCTCTCCTGAGAAG
>NW_021900444.1:0-590 GCF_006229205.1 Suricata suricatta
ATGAATGGGGAAGGGGCAGAATGAGAAGGGGAGACAGAATCTGAAGCAGGCTGTAGAGCCTGATGTGGGGCTCAAACTCACAGACCTCAAGGTCATAACCTGAGCTGAAGTCAGATGCTTAACCGACTGAGTCACCCTGGCATCCTGAATTTCTAGATGAACCCACCATTACCGAAATGCTGGTATCCAGGTACCACTCTCTGATGGTCCCAAGACCAACTTGAAAATGCTCGTGGAAATCCAAAGTATGAAGCATGGAAGAGACTATGACTAAAGCCCAAGGGGAGCATTGTTGGGGAAGCATTGTTGAGAGAGCAACTGGTTCTGTACACAGAAATGAGAAATGCGCACAGAACATATGACATTTAAGAGGTTACATTAAGAAAGTTTCCAACGGCCAGAGGGAAGTGGGAAAGAAAGACTACCTGACTCAAACTACGATATTTGAAATACTTATTTCATAACTATTTGAAATAATTCTTTCATCTAAAGAAGGAAAGTGCCATTAGTACTATGATATTTTACCTAAAAAAACCACAATGTTTTTTCATAATTATGAAAAAGGTATGGAAGATTGTTAAAATGGCATA
>NW_021900445.1:0-590 GCF_006229205.1 Suricata suricatta
GGACACGCTGCCTGCTCTTGGCCACAGACGGCCTCTCATATTGCTAGCTCCTCCTGGTAAGTCCCTCGCTCTTCCGACTGTTTGCAGTGCTGGCGGTGGTTCCGGCCAGCGTGACCTCAGTCAGAGACCGTTTCAGCTGCCTGGGAGGGGTCAGAAAGATAAGTACATGAAGCCAGGTCCCCAGGTGGCACAGCAAGGCCAGGTCAAGGCCAGGTCACCTGGTGTCCTGTGCTGCACCCTGTCCTCACCATCCCACGCCGGGGTAAAAGTTGGTTATGAGGAAGCAGGATGGGGTAAAGCAAATCTTCTCTTTAATTAAGTTAAAATAAGCTCAAGTTGAACACGGACGCTGCAAGTCTTCCCGACACATGATCCTCTCTTCTCTTACAACCTCCGTGCAAATGATCACGATGTTCGAGAACGGTCTCTCTCCATGTCTTGTTCCTTACTCTCTTGGGAGCCCCTGGGACTAGAATTGGCCTCTTATTTGTCTTAGTGTCCCCTGTACAAGGCAGTGCCTGATGGGTGAAAGGCTTCTGGCTCATGCTTCTTGAGGGAACAGTTGCCCTGGCCCCTCCCCTTGCACAGCA
>NW_021900446.1:0-1346 GCF_006229205.1 Suricata suricatta
CCACATTGTGACCGAAGATCAAATAAGTTACTGCAACGGAGAATACTTTCAAAACATAAGGCACTGAACAGACATAAGGGATGGCACCAAGTTTTGTGAAAAGCGCACATGTAAGTGATGGAGTGTGGACGGACACTGGGTGATCGCATGTACTTCCAGCCCAGAATCTTCTCAACGGGGCCACAATGAATGGAGTGTCAGTGGGGGTTAAAACCATGGCTTCAGGAGACACTCTGTGGGACCTTGGGCTTGCTGCTTAGCCTCTTCCCGCCTCTATTTCCTCATCTGTAAAGTGGAGACAATTTACAGACCTCTATTTCTTAGAGGTCATTGCCAGGATTAAATCTGTTTTTTAATGTTTATTTATTTTGAGAGAGACAGCGTGAGCAGTGGAGGGGCAGAGTGAGAAGAGAGAGAGATTCCTAAGCAGGGATGATGTGGGGCTTGATTTCATGGTTCAAGAGATCCTGAGCTGAAATCAAGCATTGAACGCTAAACTGACTGAGCCACCAGGTGCCTCTTGTTGCCAGGGTTAAGTGTATTGTTAGAGATGGGAAGTAGCACTCAATAAATGTGCTTAATTAAAGCAACATGTGGCAGATGGGAAGGCCTTTTGTTATTCAGCTATTGTTGATGCATGACTGGCTAGAAGTTCTGTCTATACACAGAGATTTCAGGACGGGCCTAAGTGTTCTTGGGCAAGGAGCCCTTTCCTGGTGATGTAAGAAAGGGACGTGATGTTTATACATCCCATAACAGGGGATAATGGCCGCCGCACATCATATCAGCGCAGTACTCTGCCAAGGTAGAATTCTCCCAGATGCATTTAAACTCGTGTGCTAATCAGTATCACGGACCAGCTTCAGAAATGAAATGTGGTGTTTCTAGCACGGGTGGGGCAGAGAGGGGAGGAAGGTCGTCTGCTAGAATGTTGAGCAAAAAAGTGCAACACAGTGACTACGCATGGTAGAATCTCAACTCTGTAGGAGACAAACTATGACAAAAGGAAAAAGGAGGAGGAAAGCTACACAGCTCGTTAGAATGATCGATTTTGGATCTTATCTTAGAGAAGTCATGAAGAACGACGCATCCGACCCCGCCCCCGTAATGTCTGTGCTTTCCACGACGTTGCACAGCGAGTGGACTCAGAATCCTGAGGCGGTAAGAGGCACCCTCACCCTGACAATCTCGCCCGAAGTAGCCCTTGCAGCACTTGGGCAGCCGAATCACCATGATGCACTGCTCCCGGCAGCCTTCCATGTACTCGCTCAAGGCCCAGTGGTATCGACACTTCTCCTTCACGCCCTAGAGGAAGAAAGTGGTCCAACCCTCTGCCTTCCACAGCC
>NW_021900447.1:0-590 GCF_006229205.1 Suricata suricatta
AGTCTCCTATTTTGATGTCCAACAGAACTTTTAAGGAATGATTTCTTAAAGAAGGTATCAAAATAGGTTTTAACTGATGTCTTTTTTCTATTAGTAAATTTCCTACAAGAAATAAAATTATTCAAAATCATTCAATGACTGTATTTTAGTCTCAGTCGATGCTTAAAATAATGTGTATCAGTAAATTTTTGTTAACGGATACAAATGACGGTGTTTCTTGTTGCTGCAATCAAAGAAAACACAAAGAACCCCTTCTTCCCTTTGCCCCACTTTTGCTCCTGAATGAGAAGTTCCTGGGACAATCAATTGAAAAATGGAGACAAGAGTCAGCCATATCCCAGGAAGTCAATGCTTTTCTCCTTCACTGGGACAACTTACATCTCAAGAGACGGGTGCAGCAAAACAGAACCTGGTGGTGCCTGTTTCTTAAAATATGCACTTGACCTTGGAAGGCCAGAGAAATGTCCAGAATAAAGGCCATGGGACTGGTAAGTATGATCAGAGGTGAACTGCGGAAGAACTTCAGGAAGAGGCTACTCTGGCTACTCTTTACGTTAAACCAAGAAGGTCAAGTTCTCCTCACAACTCAC
>NW_021900448.1:0-590 GCF_006229205.1 Suricata suricatta
TTGCGTGGCATATTGAGGTATGCCTGGTGCGTACCTAAGCAGATACTATCTGGAAAAAGTGTGTTGCAATCTGATTTATGCCTGCTGTCTAAGCACTTATGAGGAGGGCAAGTTCTAGACATGTTTTCTGTGCTTCCATGTCAATATAAATGTAGCATGTGCCATCTGGGACTGTGCTTTCTGTATTTCATCACTGAGACAATTCTCCAAAGAGAAACAGCAACAGGAAAACACAGATACTAATTTTTGAACAATAAGCCTATGTTTCACATAAACACCCAAGTTGTAGAAATAATAACCTAAGTTATAACTGTAGAATTTCATATGACCATACATAAGCAAATGAACGTTCTTTTTATGATTGTTGATATTATTACTTTCCATCCTAATTACCTGAGGAATCCATGTTTCCAGGAAAATGCAACACAGAAACATTCCACTTTAAACAAACATCACATACATTTCTCCAAGCACAAAAACAAAGATGCATATTGATCTCAGGTGGGAAAGCGAGTGAATTAGTCTCTGCCATCACATAACTTGAATGTGGTGAGACAGGTTTTATTTACTATATTGCTTTAAAAAAAAAA
>NW_021900449.1:0-590 GCF_006229205.1 Suricata suricatta
TGTATACCATACACAAATATAAACTCAAAAGGGACAAAAGTCTTACACCCAAGACCCCAACCTTTAACACTCCTAAAAGAAAACACAAGGGAAAACTTCATGCATTGGTCTTGGCACTCGTGACAGAACAAAAATATAAACAAGTGAGACTCTATCAAACTGAAAAGCTTCCACCCAGCAAAGGAAACAGTTAATAGCATGAAAGGGCAACTTACAGAACCAAAAAACGTATTTGCAAACTGTGTATCTGGGAAGGGCTTCATCTCCACATGTATGTGCAGTTCCTACAAGTCAAAATTTAAGGGGAAAATGCTAACGACCCAATTAAAAAATGGCTTAAGGATTTGAATAGACATTTCTCTGAAGGAGACATACAAATGGCCAATAGGTGTATGAAAAAACTGCTCAGGGTTACTCATCATCAGGGAAATGAGAGTCCAAACCACCCTGAAATGTCATATCACACCTCTCAGGATTGTGGTAGATATTTTAAGCAGACAAACCCTAGCAAGGATGTGGAGAAATCGGCACACTTGCATGGCGGCTGGAGAAGCAATTGTGTGGCTGCTAAGGAAAAAGTGCAGAAGTTT
>NW_021900450.1:0-590 GCF_006229205.1 Suricata suricatta
GTCAGCGCAGAGCCTGACATGGGGCTCAATCCCATGAACCATGAGATCATGACCTGAGTCGAAATCAAGAGCCAGCCACCTAACTGACTGAGCTGCCCAGGTGCCCGGAATGAAGGGTTTTATATCCAGTAAGATTGACACGAACTTGATCAACAAGCAGGAACTCAGGGAATACCGTTCGCATGGGCTGTTATTAGAGTATCTACTGGAGATCACGTCAGCACATAAATTAGGGAGACACTGACACAAGACTGATGGTGAGATTCACGGCTACTCACAGAGCTAAGGCTCACTGAGGGTTAAAAGAGGGAGATTATAATATGTAAAGGTAAAATGATCTATCAACATAGATCTAGTAGGAACATTGAGAAAGAGGAGAGAATGAGGTCTGCTTAAGAAAAAAAATTTAACTATTTTCTCAGGTCATAACTGGGAGTGGCATTATTTTTATGACGCAGAGTCTCTTAAATTATTATAGGCTACAGCAAATAATGGGATATCCTGTTCAATCATCCTCTCAGTCCTTGAGAAGTGGGGTTCTCAGTATGAAAGAAAGAAAATACAATCCTCCGCGAGCAAGGAGCAGCTCT
>NW_021900451.1:0-590 GCF_006229205.1 Suricata suricatta
CAGTTTTTTATAAAATTCAAATATAAGTTCCATATGACTCATCAATCCCACATCCTAAGGCTTTACCCAAGAAATATGAATATATGTCACACAAAGAAGCATGGCTATGTGGGATATATGTAAATAACTCCTCATAGAAGCTTTATTCATAATAGCCTAAATCACATAAAACTCACATGCCCATCAATTGGTGAATGCATAAAAGATTTATAGTATATATTCATTTAGTAGACTATCACTCAGTAATGAAATAAAGAATGCACTACTAATGCATGCAAAAACATGAATGGATTTCAAATGTGTTATGCTAAATGAAATCAGTCAGACACAAAAGACTGCATACTACATGTTCCATTTATATGAAATTCTAGAAATGGCAGAAAGGAGTTCAGTGTTTGCCAAGGGCAGACTGCTGGGGTACAAAAATGACTGCAAATTGGTAAGAGGAATTTTGGGGGTGCTGGAAATGTTTAATATCATGACTATGACTATATGGGTTAATTTGTTAAAACTCATTCAAATCTACATTTATATTTGGTGAATTTTATTTCATGTCAATTATATCTCAATGAAGCTAATTAGAACAGACA
>NW_021900452.1:0-590 GCF_006229205.1 Suricata suricatta
TAGTGAAATATTAGGAAGAAAATCTATAACACCAAATCCTCCTACCCAGAATGACTCTATGTGTTTCCTCTCAGTATTTCTTCTATGCATATTTTATTTCTTTTTAAATTAAAAGTGTGAGTAATATAGCAATATACCCATGCACTAATGCCTTGCTAGTGAACAATTTGTGTATTTGTTTCCTATTTTTTAAGAAACATAACATAGTTCCCTCCCCAATCCAGTTCCTCTCCTTCACCAGAGGAAACTACTATCAACATTAATTTGTGTTTTATGTATTTTTGTACTCTTGATATATTAATATTTTGATATTTATGATATAATTGATTTTGGCTTATTCCAATTCTTTTTGCTATTACAAACAAGGCTGCGTTGAATATTCCTGAGTATGTCTGTCATGCATATGTTCAAGTTTACTTATCGTTACAAAACTGAAATCATATATTCATCTTTGAGTATACACTATATTTTTATACTATAAAAATCCATTGCCAATATGATAACTTTGTACATACTAATTATGTCAGAGAAGGAATATTGTTGCTATATTACTTTGAATTCAGAGCACTATTTCCATAGATGCTTCCTTT
>NW_021900453.1:0-590 GCF_006229205.1 Suricata suricatta
AGCCAGGAGGAAGCTGTCAGTGATGCCAAAGGCCACAAAGAAATACATTTGTGTGAGGCATTGGGCGAAGGGAATCTTCTTGCTCTTGCTCAGCATGTTTGCCAGCATCCGTGGCACGATGACAGTTGTAAAGCAGATGTCCACCAGGGACAGATTGGAGAGGAAGAAGTACATGGGGGTGTGGAGGCGGGTGTCTCCCTGGATGGCTGCAATGATGACTGAGTTGCCAGCCATGTTGACCAGGTACATGGCTAGGAAGCTGGCAAAGAGCCACCCCCGGTGTTTGGGGTCACTGGTCAGTCCCAGAAGGAGGAATTCAGGCATATGGCTCTGGTTTCCCTTCAGTATTGATTTCCTACAAGTAAAAATATGAAGGAATGTTAGGTGTGTGCCCTGCCTTGGGGTCTTCAATCTGGTAGAGGGGATATCTTAAAACTTGTTCCAGCTTGTGCGCTGCAGGAGAGTCATGTAGCTCACCATGTATTCTATGATAGAACTCCATAATGTCATCGAACTGGTGTTGGTATCTTGATTTCATTTCATTTTTATTTATTTATTTGTTTGTTTGTTTATTTATTTATTTATTTATT
>NW_021900454.1:0-590 GCF_006229205.1 Suricata suricatta
CTTGGAAAAGTGTCTACTCATTTCTTTTGTCCAGTTCTTCACTGGATTTTTTGTTTTTTTGATTGTTGAACTTGATAAGTTGTTTATAGATTTTAGATACTAACCTTTTATCTGATATGTCATTCACAAAAGTTTTCTCCCATTCCATCAGTTGCCTTATAGTTTTGCTGATTGTTTCCTTCACTGTGCAGAAAGTTGTTATCTTGAAGAGATACCAAAAGTTCATTTTTGCTTTTATTTCCCTTGACTCTGGAGACAAGTAAGAAGATGCTGTAACTGAGGTAAAGGGGTTGTTGCTTGTTTTCTCCTCTAGGATTTTGATGGCGTCTAGGTCTTTCATCTATTTGAGTTTATTTTTGTGTATGGTTAATTCTTCTGTGTGTTACTGTCCAGTTTTCCCAACAGCATTTGCTGAAAAGACTGTATTTTTTCCATTGGATGTTATTTCCTCTTTTGTCAAAGATTAGTTGGTCATATATTTGTGGGTCCATTTCTGTGAACTCTATTCTGTTCCATTGGATGATGTGTCTGCTCTTGTGCCAATACCATACTGTCTTGATGATTACAGCTTTGATATACATCTTGAAATC
>NW_021900455.1:0-590 GCF_006229205.1 Suricata suricatta
TTATGATAATTTTTGCTACTTCTAGCTTATAGATTGGACACAATATCCTCATAGATCAAGGCAATAGTTCTCACAATTAATAGGTCCAGATAATCCTGGTCTTCTGACAAGATAGCTCTTTTTGTTAAATTTTGTAAACAAACCTGAGTTATATCCTGTAATAGAGAAGTATAGTTAAGTAAGAGGTGCAGGCGATGAATATATTCCTTTGTTTTTTTCCTCATCATCCAAGAAAGTGGAGTGGACAGAGCTCTGGTAGTTTCCTGGATAGATCATACTCCCACAGCTCCATTGACTCTATGTTCTATCCAGCCCCAATAAATAAGTGGTAGAGAGAGTTTGCTCCAGAACCCACTGGAACAAGGCAGCTGGTGATTACTGGACAATACAGTGGAGAGGTCCCCATGAGCGCACTGCAGAGGGGATAGACAGGAATTTGCTGAGGCTAACGATGCTCTCCTCAGACAGTAGTTATTGCCTAGGAGTGAGTCGGAAGAATCTGGGGACCAAACTGCAGGGATGCTCGATGCTGATCACAGGTGACAGAGCAGCAAGAAACGGAAAGGGGTTTAGTGTGTGAGTCCATCTGC
>NW_021900456.1:0-590 GCF_006229205.1 Suricata suricatta
CTCGCCCAAGTCTTGGACAAACACAACAGCCTCTTAATGGATCTATCTTGTCTTAAAATTTTCCAGGCTCTCTCCTCACACTAGCTTGAGGAATCTTTTAAAATCAAAACTCCCTTTCCTGCCTCAAGTCTTCCGGTGGTTTCCCATTGTGCCCAGAGCAGACTCCATTCTCCTTGCTTAGCCTCCAAGACCCTGGAGGATCTGGTTCTTTCATCTTACTTTCCTGTGGAGCTACTCTTCTTCGGCCTCATTCTTTCTGCCTTTCTGTCTGCTCCTTGGACACCTCAGCATTTCCTTTCTGGCCTGGAAAGCTTTCTGTCGCCCCTTACATGTTTGCTACTTTCTATCATTCAGGCTCCTCAGCAAGGCCACCCCTGACCACACTCTAAATGGACACTGAAGGACCTTTATACAGCTTTGCCCTTTTTGCGTTTCTTTACAGGGTCTATTTCTCACTGAAATGATGCATTTGTTTTTTCTCCACTCTCCTTCACCTCCGTGGAATGCTCACCACTGTCTTCCTAGTAACTAAACAATGTTGGCAAACACGGTGCACTCAATCTCATTGTGTTGAGTACATGAATTCTCAC
>NW_021900457.1:0-1346 GCF_006229205.1 Suricata suricatta
CCAAATCATATTCTTATTATGCACCACCCAATTCAAAGCTCGTTCTTTCCAGGGAGACTACTTTGATGCACCCGGAGCATTTTATCTTCCCAGCTTTATCTCTGCACATTTCAGCACCTGGTGTCCACTTACTAAAAAATAAAAGTCTAATTTTTATTATGTGGATGTGTCAGTTTGCTCACTCTATTGATGAAGAGCGTCTTTGCTTGGTTTTAGTGCATAATGACCTCAATCTCAGGGGCTTACAGCAACATACTTCATTTCTTGTTCACGAGTCTTGTTAGTCACTCAGGACAGCTCTGCCTCAGGCTGTAGGTTGAGTTCTGGGCTGTTTCATGTTTCTCATTCTCTGGACCAGAAACTCCCCAAGACATGTTCTTCTTATGACAAATGACAGGAATACAAGAGGGGAAGCTAACCACTGAGCACATTTAAAACCTCAGCATGTGTCATGTTTACTAATATTCCATTAGCCAAAACAAATCACGTGGCCCTGCTCAGTTGAGTTGGGATGCAGAGCTATCGCCAAGTGACCAATGCCATGCTAGTAAATGCTCAGCAACTGGCTCTTCTGGGGGGGTTGGGGGGTGGCGGAAATAAAGCTGTTTTGTAGCATTTGCTGATTTCTCTGGCCTTGAATACTTTCACTATGGCGGATTCAAGTTACCAAGGGTTGGCTCACAAAATTTTTGAACTTGAGCAATTAACTTCGTGAGTCATTATTAGCTGACGTAGACCAGCTTTGCCACCGTGTGCCAGACAATGTGTGTGTATAATCTTGTTATAGAAGAGTGAAGAATTGGGGCAGTATGCTATCAGAAATGTTTGGGTTAATTTCTTCCCATGAAACCTCAGTATAATCAGTATTCTTAAATACTTACATATTATCAGTTTTTCTTTTAGGATAAGTTGTGAGAAGGAGAATTCCTGGGTCAAAGTGTTCTCAAGACTTTTTGAGACTCTTAAAGACTTTTGCAAAAGTGCAGTGAGGCTGTACCAGTTTATTCTATTTTCTCCCATTTTATAGGTGAGGAGAATGAGGCTTAAAAGATAGCTGTGTAGCTTGCCTAAGTTCACAGAAGGGGTCAGCAGCGAGTGGAACTAAAATTCAAATTCATATCAGACTTGAAAGTCTGTGTTCGTAAGTGTCTTGGAGGTGATTCTCTATTTTGTCTATCATTTGTTTTAGTATTTTTTCCTAGATTGCCATTTGTATTTTGACTTCATTTATAATGCTGTTTTTTCTCCTCTCCTCCCTCCCATGTAAAATTTTTTTCTAGTCAGATCTACTGGTCAGATTTTAAAGTATTGGTGGCTGAGTAAGCAAATTTGTTTGTATGAGGGCC
>NW_021900458.1:0-590 GCF_006229205.1 Suricata suricatta
GAGTCCTAGCATCAGCAATCAGACAACAAAAGGAGATAAAAGGCATCAGAATTGGCAAAGAGGAAGTCGAACTTTCACTTTTTGCAGATGACATGATACTCTACATGGAAAACCCAATCTACTCCACCAGAAGCCTTCTAGAACTGATCAATGAATTCAGTAAAGTTGCAGGGTACATAATCCACATTTAAAAACTAAAGAGAAGGGGGCACCTAGGTGGCTCAGTTGGCTAAACATTCAACTTCAGCTCATGTTATGATGTAAACTTCATGGGTTCGAACCCTGCATCAAGCTCTGTGCTGACAGCTCAGAACCGTGAGCTGCTTCAGATTCTCTCTCTCCCTCTCTTTCTCTGTCCTTCCCCAACTTGTGCTCTCTCTCGCTCTCTTTTGCTCTTTCTCTCTCTCTCAAAAATAAACATTAAGACAAATTCTTTTAATTAACCAACTGGGGATGAAAGATAAAAAGCTAATAAATGGGGAGACACATCGTGTTCATAGGTGAGACTCCACATAGAGCAAATATGTCAATTCTCCCCATATTAATATTGAAATTTAATATAATTTCTATGAAAATCATAGCAAAATGTT
>NW_021900459.1:0-590 GCF_006229205.1 Suricata suricatta
TATGCCTCATTGTAGCATAATGACTTGGCACTCAGTTCTGCCACTGTTCTTTGGACAAATTTGCCAAGACAATTACGTATTCCCATGGGTCATTATAGGAGCAAAATTTTAAATTATGCTGAGGTTCTGAAGTTCCAACCTTTTAAAAGTAAACCAAACATCTCGATATGTGAACTGCCATTCTGAAAGCTACTTATAGAAGGTATTTTTGTGACTGTTGGATGTAAGAAGTGGGATTCATTCAGTTAACTACTGTATTATCCATACATTCATTAATTTACTTATTTAGCTCACTTTTAAGTGGCAGGCATTTTAGAGACACCAAGGACTCAAAAACAAGGACACAATGCCTTGTTGCCTTGAAGGAAGTTGAGATATATAATATATAATCGCATTATATATAACATGATCTATGATAACAGAGATATGATTAAAACAAGTTTTAAACAGAATCTTGGTGGGGAGTTTCTGATAAGACGAGGTAAGGAATAAAATCAGCTTGCCTTTCCCTAATCCCAGACGTTAGAGTTCTCTTGGGATTAAGACCTTGCTCAGAAGTATGGATGAGCAGAGCGGCCACTGTCTAGAGG
>NW_021900460.1:0-590 GCF_006229205.1 Suricata suricatta
ATAAATCTTCTTTAAAGATTTTAAAAGTCTTTGCCTACCTCAAAGTTTAAATTTTGATGAGTTCGGTGCTCTTTATTATTCAGTTCCAGGTAGTTTTAAATTCTTTTTAGATTTCTTCTTCAATTATAATTTATTTAAATATCAGTATATAATTACTTAACATCTAATTATTCCAGACATTTTCATACCTCTTTTGCTATGTACTTCTAACTTAATCATTTTGTGATCAGAAAAGAAGACCTGCATATACCTATCCCATACCTATCTCACCGCAGAGTTATCTGAGGCCTCCTTTTCGACCTATTTACATAATCAGTATTTATAAATGTTCCATGTAGGTCTGAGAAAATTTTTCTAGTTGTTAGATGCAGAATTTTTGTTATATCTCTCAGATAAATTTGTTGTCCTGACTTTTTGTCTGTTCCTTTGAAATTAAAAAAAAAAGTGTTGAAATATCTTATGTTAAGCTAATTTTTATAATTTCACTGGCACTTTCGTGTCATATTTTACAAGTCCCTTTTATTGATTGTAGATAACGTTTAGAATTTTTATATTTTTTCGTGAATTGGGCATTCTGTTTTATATGGTGA
>NW_021900461.1:0-590 GCF_006229205.1 Suricata suricatta
TAGTGTCTAGAGGAGGAGAGACCATTTCACTCCTTCCTTCCTTCCTTCTTTCCTTCCTCCCTTCCTTCCTCACTCCCTTCCTTCCTTCCTTTCTTCCTCTCTTCCTTCATTAGATACTTATTGGGTACCTACTGCATGCACTATACCATTCTAAGTGCTGGAGTTAAATCAGTGAACAGAATAGGTAGGAAAGTCTTGATTATCAAGCTCTTGGTCTAGCTGAGGGTGATGGTTGGGGGACAGATGACAGTAATTGGGATAAGTCAATCTACTATGTGGGTGTCAGAGAGTAATAAGAAGTTAAGAAGAGAAGAGGATGACAAGGAGTGGGACTCTGCAGGATAATTAGGCTTCATTGAGAAGTTTTCAGGAGGAAGAGGGATGTTCTGGAAGCCAGTGAAGAGAAAATACAAAGAAGGAATTAACCTGCTGTGTCTGAGGCTGCCCAGCAGACAGGAGGAGGAGGGGGAGGAGGATGGAGGTCAGATTTAGTACATCAGATGTTATGACATTGACAAAGGCAGCATGAGTGGGGTGGTGGGGATAGAAATCCTAATGAATGAGTGTAAGAGGAAGGGGAAGAGAGAGAG
>NW_021900462.1:0-590 GCF_006229205.1 Suricata suricatta
CCAAATAATTAAAATACACTGGCATATGCTTGACACTAACACTTTGCTGAACATACATTACCTTTTCTTGGTCGATTCAGAAGGTTTCCTATCGGATCGTCACTACGATTGTTTGCCCCCGGCGCTGGATGGAAGGCGTGGTTAAGAAAAGGTTCAGATGGCAAGAGTTCTGGCTAACATCACGGGGCGGCCGCGCTGCCCGGCTCCAGAGGCCGCTTTTCACAGTGTGTTCTGTACGGACGGCAACCCAGAGTCGTGCACACTAGAAGCCCTGCTATGCTACTTCTAGTCTATCCAAGCTAAATATTTTCTCTTTCAGAAGAAATAAATGCTAGCAACAGGGAGGGGTGCACTCTCTGCATTCACTGGAAACTTATTTGTGAGAAGAAAGATAGTTGAGCTGTTTAGCGTCTACACACAAAATCAAGCTAGGAAAACAGGTTCTTGTAAAATAATCCTATCCCAGTAACATTCTGTCCTTTCGTTACTTAACAAATCGTTCTAGACGGTTCTGAGAGGAATTTTTTGTTGCTAGCTCCTACATCTACAAAGCCAAAGGAAGGCCAAATATAATTTGTTTATTATTTAGT
>NW_021900463.1:0-590 GCF_006229205.1 Suricata suricatta
AAAAAAATTCAGAGAGCAACTTGAAAGTGGAAGTTTGAATATAAATCCTACTCCAACACAGAAGGAAATTATCTGAACTGCACTAATCAAATAATTAGTATTTTGTATTTATAATCTACAAATCAAGCTTGGATGCAGAACTTGATCCCAAGATCCTGGGATCATGATCTAAGCCTCAAAAAGTTAACTGACTGAGTCACCCAGGTGTCTTATGGCTTTTGATTTCAAAAGAAACATTTCTCCGGATGTGTTTTGATTTGAATAAATGCTTTTCAAATCTATGAAAAGAAATCACTTAAAACAGTATTTATATATTGAATTTATTATGAAAAGTTATCTTTGTAACTGTGAGATTAATTCCTGTAACATGGGGTTTTCTCAAAATTACATGAATATTAAATAAGAAACTATAACCTTACAAGAGAAATTTATAAGGTTTGCTCCAAGAAGGGCCTTCTTTCCTTAGTAGTCAGGATTATTTCATTTTAAGAATCTTGCATAGAAAAGATAAAATTGTGGCACAATCCATTGTTTTCTAACAATCTTGAGGAAGTTACTTATATTTTTCTCTGCAAAATTAAATTGATAAC
>NW_021900464.1:0-590 GCF_006229205.1 Suricata suricatta
GCCGCACATCACAGGCTTCTGTGGAGTTCCACCACCAATCCCGTAAGTGACGCCGGCGCCGTGCTCAGCTCTGCTCGCTGAGGATGTTCCTCCTCTAACACGTTTCTCCCCCAAGTCTCCGTGCTGTGAATTCGCTCAAGGAAGAACCTTTACGCGTCTGAAATTCACCAGGAGCCATCTTCGTTTATGGCCTAGACACGGCTGGCTCCGGTGGTTTCCACTCTGTCAGTTTAATCTGGACATAAATACAGGCATTTCTGCAACAGCCACTAAAATAAAACTGTAAAACTCACCAAACAAACGTGAAGAGCCTGCCTTGGAGCGTGTTCACGCCGAGGGCTCGCTTGGTGCTGTTTGCCCGGGAGCCTGTGCAGAGGAGGCCAGGAGGCCGCCCACTTCCTTTCATCTGGAAGGAGTGAGGAAAGCGCCTTCTCCTGCAGGCGCCTCTGGGACCAAAACCCGGTCCCGTGATGATCAAATCACAGGACCCAGGCCGTCTTGACGTGGTTGCTCGCTGGCAGGGGAAACAGACTCCTGAGATAAAGAGAAATATTCAAAAGTGATGACGGGTCTGCAGAGTTCATCACTCC
>NW_021900465.1:0-590 GCF_006229205.1 Suricata suricatta
TTTTTTCCATTGGATACTCTTTGTGCTTTATCAAACATTAATTGGCCGTACATGTCTGGGTTCTCTATTATATTCCATTGGCCTCTATGTCTGTTTAGTGCCAATACCATACTGTCTTGATGATGATAGCTTTGTAGTAGAGGCTAAAGTCTGGGACTGTGATGCCTCCCGTTTTAGTTATCTTCTTCAATATTACTTTGGCTCTTCAGGGTCTTTTGTGGTTTCATACAAATTTTAGGATAGGTTTTTCTAGCTTTGAGAAGAATGTTGGTGAAATGTTGATAGGGATTGCATTGAATGCGTTGATTGCTTTGGGTAAGAGTGACATTTTAACAATGTTTATTTTTCTGATCCAAGAGCATGGAATGTTTTTCCATTTCTTTGTCTCTTTAATGTCTTTCATAAATTTTCTGTAGTTTTCACCATACAGGTCTTTTGCATTGTTGGTTAGGTTTATTTCTAGGTATTTTCTGTTTTTTCATGCAATTGTGCATGGGGTCAGTTTCTTGATTTCTCTTTCTGTTGCTTCATTATTGGTGTGTAAAAATGCAACCTATTTCTGTATGTTGATTTTGTACCCTGCGACTTTG
>NW_021900466.1:0-590 GCF_006229205.1 Suricata suricatta
CCCCCCCTCCTTTTCCACCTAGGTAACTCCAGCCTCTTACTTTATGACTCAGCACAGTGGCTTTCTCTGAGCTTTCTCACACTAAGCTGTGCTTCTTCTCTTCTCCTAGATCCCCATGTGTGTGCCTTTAGTATTGTTTTGTGAGTGTCATATACCCATCTGTGTTGCTACCTGGACTGTGGTAGTCATCTCTGTGCCTCTAGAAACCTTCCCAGTGTTTGGCTGAAGGTGCTCGATTAATTTTTCAGGATAAGAGAACCTCACAATGCCAACCTAGCACCCTGAGAGAGATCAAGCAGGGCTCTCTCATGATCTCACCCAAGGAGTTTCTTCAGAGTTAAATTGTTGGGTGAAAGGAGGAACTAGCCCCAGAAACATTGGCGGAGTGAAATATGCTTCATGTTAAGTGGTAATGGTTAGGATTTCTCATGGCTTTGTTACAACTTGATCCCATTAGAAAAGTCATAGTTATGGGGAGCAGAGGAGGGAGAGAGAGTTGGGGAGAGAGAGGGATGCAAAACTTGAGAGACTATTGAATGCTGAGAATGAACTGAGGGTTGAAGGGGAAGGGGGAGGGGGGAAAAGAGGTG
>NW_021900467.1:0-590 GCF_006229205.1 Suricata suricatta
TAGACGATCATACTGTAATTACCATTATAACTGTGTAATTCTGCTTCTTCCATTTTCTGTTACATCTGCTGTTTCATCCTTTTGCTTGTATGCACCATTTACTACGTATAGCAAAATGTGTAATAATAGTGGTGATGGTAGACTTGTTACAGGAATGATTTTGCTACATGGACAAAAAAAAAAACAGTGTTAAAGTGTAACTCTTTATATACATAGCTAAATCTAAATATTTATTCTTTTTTTTAAACTTGTATTATGTTAGTTGTTTTGCAGTATTGCTTTTATATAATTTTTTATAACTTTTTTGAAACAAGATTTTTGCATACAGAATAGCATACTGTCTAACATTTATATGGAAACAAAAACAAAAAGAAACAAGTCCAATTGAGATAAACAAATAAAACACTTGACACTTTTGGATACAAGTTCTCTAGGAATTTATCTACTTTATGTTTACTTATTTGGTTAGTTTCATTACCATTTCTTTACATGAACAAATAAAAATTCATCACATATTTGAAAGGTATCTGAATCCAGCTTTTAGTTTCAACAGAGTAAAGTCATTTTTATTTTCCCAAATGATCACCCCA
>NW_021900468.1:0-1346 GCF_006229205.1 Suricata suricatta
CCCCCATAACTCAACAGGCAGTTGTCTGTCATGTGGCTGGGAGTTTCCACCAATCATCTCCATCCTCATTAGCCTGATGATTCTTTATCACTTCTTTAGAATTGCGGGGAACCCAGCCTGGCTCCCGGAGGGGCTGGAGGAAGAGCGCCCCAAAGCGGGTGACTCCGGAGGGAAGCAAGGTGAAGTGTTTCGACTCACACCCAGGAGCCCTGAGGCCCGGGGACGAACCCAGGGTGCGCTCTGCCCCGTCCAGGTGCCTCGCTGCCTCTGCAGACCGCCTGGCTGTGGATAACCGAGAGCTGGAGGCCTTTCTGGGGGGGAGATGCAGGCCATAAACAATAGATAAAACCAACCGGTAACTAGACAGTGAGTGAGGGCAAAATGGAAAATGGAACAAATGGAACAGAATGGAGGAGTGGGTGGTGGCGGCGGTGGTGGTGGGTTTCACGTGGGTGGCAGGATTCACATGGGTGGTGATGTTAAATAAGGTGGCCAGTAGTATGGTTGCCATAGAAAACAAGGGAGAATGTTCCAGAACCTTCTCACAGAGCAGGCATCATCTACATAACAGTTGACAGCAGCGAGGGAGTTGGCCTTATGGATATCTGAAGAAAGAACATTCTAGAAAGAGGGGACAGCCAGGGCAAAGGCCTCAGGGACTGCTTCTTCCTGATCGAATATAAGCTGCCTGAGAGCAGGGCCATTGCTCTCTTTCGCTGAGTGAGCCTGGAGCCTGGTTGGGACGCCTGGGATGGGCATGGGGTGTTTGCTGGAGGAACTAAGGAGCCCTTAGTCTCCTGGGGCCAAGGCCTTGGGGAACATGCATGGACGGGTCCCCCTAGCTCCGTCCTCGCCATGGAAAGCTGGCCCTGAGCTCCAGGAACCCGGTTTCCTGGGACACACACCTCACGTTGGGCGGGCCTCTGTTTTCTCTCTCCTCCCTGTGGGTGGGGACCCCTCCTGGTCGGCCACTGTCATAGTTCTCGGCCTCCATGCTGCCACCTCCAACTTGGAGCCCTTATCACATCCCCCCTTTGTGTGCGAGCCAAGCTAAACACAACTGGGGGCTGCTGTGCTTTTCTCATATTTTCTCGTGAGTCAGTCTCTCCAGCTTTTTCATCATTTCCCCCCACAGCAGGGGCCAGTCTTCGGCTAAGAGCTCCCAGGCACCGGTAGGGGCCAAGTGGCCCCCCATCCACGTCTCTGGGGTGGGAGGCCACCTGCGTGCGGCCCTTGCCTGAGTGCTGGGGAGTCAAAGACACGGAAGGCAGAAACGTGAACAAATAATTGTGATGGAAATACTAAAAGCTCTGTGAACAAAGTTCTTGGCACAGGGTACCCAAGTC
>NW_021900469.1:0-590 GCF_006229205.1 Suricata suricatta
TCAGTTTTGAGCTGATGTTATCCAATCAAATCAATGTAGCCTTCTGAAAGCATTAGTTAGCAGCTGCTACAGGAGAAATGTCCTGTCCCTTGTAATAACAGGAGCTTAAAGTTGCTGGCATCTAATTGTTCCCTCACCCCTGGCATGCGGAAAGCTCATTGTCAAGGCTGCACTGTTCTTTTTCCAACTGTATTTCCTTCTCTCCAAGTAGCCCTGTATCATCCTGTTATTCCCTAGAAACCCTACAGTTTCTGCTACTCTAAGACCAAGCAGCCGCTACAGCTAGAACAGCTTTCTTATCAAATGAGCCATGGATTTTCAAACTGCCAATTCAACAAGAATTAACAGGAAGTTTCACTTGAAAAATGAGAATATCATTCAAAGAATATTTTTTGAACCAAAAAGCAATCACATCTTTAAAAAAACCCATCAATCATCATAATCCCTTTCTAAGAACTCTCTTTACTCCTAGGATCAGCAAGTAATATGTCCCAGATTTTCTTTACAAATCTGACTAGTCTGCCTTTTGGTTTTGCAAATATGAGCTAGGCTTCCTGGCTATTTGCCTGGGTTCTGCAGTTCCTACACTA
>NW_021900470.1:0-590 GCF_006229205.1 Suricata suricatta
GTGTTGTATGGAAACTAATTTGACAATAAACTACTTTAAAAAATAAAAAATAAATAAAAGCATGTTCTGAAGACAAAAAAAAAAAATTCCCAGGCATGACACTTAAAAAAGTGCATTGCATTACCCCATTTAAACCTCATGAATATATCCTGGGAGGTGATAATGCTATTTATTCCCTCTTAGAGATGAATTCACAAAGGATTAGACAAGTGAATGAAGTATATTGTGCAAGGTTGCAGAGCTAGAAGTAATAAATGAGAATTCAAATCTCAATCAAACTACAGTGTGCAAGCTATGAACTATATATATGCTTCTACAAACTGAGAAAGAAAAAGGCCCATTGCTTCAGCCACTTAATAGTCACACAATTAATTAACCGTCATTTTTTTCTTTTACAAAATAAAAATTGCTTTCGTATCTTCTAAGATTATTGTATGTATTAAACAAAATAATATGAAATTAAGTATATAGCACATGGTAAATAGAAAACTATCATTGTTACTTAGTAAATGCAGTTGATTCAGTAAACAAAATCTTTTTTTTTTAGTTTTTATTTATTTTAAGAGAGACTGTGAGTGGGGGAGGGGCAG
>NW_021900471.1:0-590 GCF_006229205.1 Suricata suricatta
GGCACACAGTTCAGGTGGCCGTGAAGAGGCACGGGCGGCTGTGAGAGGGAGCGGGCGCCTCTCTGCTGAGGCCTCGGGGCGCCCATGGGGGCCCCACGTGGACACAGGCTGTGCGCCTGCTCTCCGGTTTCACCGGACCTCGGTAGGCCTCCCGCCTCCTGCCTCCCGCCTCCCTCCCTTCCGACTCTCATCAGTTTCTCCAACCAGGATTCATCCGGTGCCCACCAAGTGCCAGCCAGGGTCGGGCTCTGGGACTGTGAAGACCTAGACATACAACACGCAATTCCGACCTGCCAGGAACTTAACGTCGGGCTCATGGGGACAGTAAGGAAAGCAGGCGACTAGGGGGGCGCCTGGGGGGCTCTGTTAAACCTCCGACTCCGGACTTGGGCTTAGGGCGTGATGGCACGGCTTGGGAGCTGGAGCCCTGTGCTGGACTGTGTGCTGACAAGGCAGAAGTTGCTTGGGGTTCTCTCCCTCCCTCTCCTTCTTTCTGTCCCCCTCCCCCACTCTCTCTCTCTCAAAATAAACATAAAAAAAGAAGGCAAGCTGGTGTTTAGAGCGCACTACAGCAAACTGTCCTAGAGAGG
>NW_021900472.1:0-590 GCF_006229205.1 Suricata suricatta
GTGGTTCCTTTTCCTCTTTAGCCGGGCCAGTACTCTGTTTGGCTAGATTTTGTAGTTACATGACCCTTGTCTTTGGTCTGGACATCAAGAGAAGAGGGAGGGGAAGATCCTAAGGGGAGCACATCTTGTTTTGCAAGGGAGAGTGTTCTGTATCATCTTCAAGTTGGGCTTGGGTTGGGGGCAGTAGAGCGGTCTTCTGAAGGACCAAGGAGGTAAGGGTGATCTGAACTGCAAGGCTTTCAAGTGAGTCAATCCAAATGTCACCTCCTGAGTCTGACAGTTCACTGCTCCCCCTCTCAGCTCTAATCTTGGCAGAGCACAATTGTTTAGGTTGAGAATCCAAATTTCTCTTTAGTTCAACTACCCTTATAATTAAGCACTGGGCCTGAGGCCAAGGTTTTACTACAGGAGATATGAATTTCTTTATACGCTGCCACAGGGTCTTTGGCTTTCACACTTTGGCTTAAATCGGTGATTAGTCACCCTCAAGCTGCACAGTAAGAACCATCTCATTCTATTGTTCTTGTTTTTCTTTCTTTCTTCTTTCTTTTTTTGAAAAAGAGAGAAAGAGTGAAAACATGGGAGTGAGG
>NW_021900473.1:0-590 GCF_006229205.1 Suricata suricatta
TTCTGTCAACAGAGGGCCTAACATGGGGCTCTAATGCACGAAACTGTGAGATCATAACCTGAGGCTAACCCAAGAGTCAACGCTCAACTGACTGAACCAACTATACTTCTTAAAGTATACTTCTTATACTTTACCGATACTGACGTATAAGTAAACTTCTACTTATACTTCTTAAAGTAAATGCAATTATTCCATTTATGGAAATTTTTAAAATACTTTTTCATATTTTGCAAATAAGATCCCCAAAAAGATAAAGGCAAAAAAATTAAATGGAATTTCAGTAATTTCTCTGGAATGTAGTCCTGAAATGAGCTTTTTCTTCTTTTCGTGATATTTTAAAATTTGGATATATTGTTTTTATTTTTATCATCACACTTATTGGTTTTTGAATTTATTATTTAAATAGTTTGAAGAAGGAATTATATCATGAACACAGAGATTTGATCTGAACTATTACTCGAGCCTTTAAGCAAAAATTTGATATGACATCTTCCTTTGCAACTTTGCTAATCTGTAAAAGGTTCACATGAAATGCTTGCCTGATTTTTATTATTCTGTTTACATCTATTATAACTCAGTGAGTCAACAAT
>NW_021900474.1:0-590 GCF_006229205.1 Suricata suricatta
TCCCCAAACAAGCAGACACGAAGGTTCGATGCCATTGGACGTCTTTCCTATTTTCCATGAAGGAAGTTTGTTTGCAGAAAGCTGGCTCACTTCCAGGGCGTGCCACCGGCTTCTTCCCAGAGGGTCTGAAATATCAGTCTGCCGCTTCTATTCTTGTTGGCAGAGGAGATTCGGCTGGGCTCTTCTATCCAAAGCTTTACTCAGAGCGGCACATTCCCGTTACATAAGCACATCTATGTCCTATAGGAGAGACCTTGACGTCTGGGGGGAAATGTAAACCCAAACGCTGGCTCTATGCAGGTGGTGGGTCTAAACCCCCGGAGGTGGAGGGGGCTGGTGACGGGCATCCCTCCCTCTGCCCAGACTCAAACCCCTGCCCCACACGGAGCGACCGGACAGTGTTCCCAAGGGTTGCTGAGAAGGTGTCTCCGCTCTCTCCTCCCCTCTCCCAGTGAGGACTGTGTGGTTGGCCATGACTTTGAGCCTGGGAGGGAGAGGCCTTGTTCTGAATTACGCTCTTTCATCCTCCATGCCAGGCAGCCCCTGGCTCCCTGGGTCCCTGGGGGAGCAGCCTTCATGATCCGGCCTAT
>NW_021900475.1:0-590 GCF_006229205.1 Suricata suricatta
TCGGGGGCGCGGCGGTGCGCCGGAGCTCGCACCTGTCCGGCCGCGGGGCCAGGAGCCGGTGTGGCGCCGCAGTCCGTAGCAGCAGAGGCAGCGAGAGAGAGGAGAGCCGGCGGAGGCGGGGCCCGCGCTCCGGAGGAAGCCGCGCCGGGCCGGAGGCCCCAGACCCTGCGCCCCGAGCTGCACCGCACCATGGCCCCGAAGCTGCTCCTCCTCCTTTGCCTGTTCTCCGGTTTGCACGCGCGGTAAGTGGCGCCAGGGCCCCGCAGCCCCGGAGGCTCAGAGCGCGGCGGGAAAGCGGCGGGAGGCGCTGTCTGCGGGCCAGAAGTCCTGGTGCGCCCCGCCGTCGGCTGGGCTGCGGCATAGCCTGATGGGGCCGGCCGGGGTGGGGGGTGGGGGGGGCACAGAGTTGGCCTGCGCCTCACCTGTCCGTCTCCCCTTGGACAGAGCTATCTGCCTCTTCTGTCTGGGCGGCTGCAGCCTTCTCTGCAACCAGAAATGTGGGGACTCTGAGATTAATGAGGCTCTTCTCCTGAAGCTCCTAGGATATGGTGGTTTTAAGGGGTTTTGAAAACCACTATCATAAATGACTG
>NW_021900476.1:0-590 GCF_006229205.1 Suricata suricatta
TCTGTTTGCTTCATTAATCACCTTCGAGCATGTGTAAGCAGCACTCAAACCTGTTATTTTGTGAAACAGTAACTATGATCGAAGTCTTCAGACAATTGCAACAAAACCTAAAGCAGGAGACAGGCACCTCAGGCAGGCAAATGTTCCTCCTACTTGTTAAATCAGGAGTGACTAAAAGAGCCACATGGCTCATGAGGAATAAAAAATAGTTGGGAGGCCTGGGCGGCTTGGGTGGTTAAGCATCAAACTTTTGATTTCAGTTTAGCTCATGATCTCCTGGGCTCTTTGCTGTGCATGGAACCTGCTTAAGATTCTTTCTCTCCCTCGCCCGCTGCCCCTCCCCCACTTTGCACTCCTTCAATCTCACAAAAATAAACATTTTTTTTTCTAAAGAACTTAGAGAGCGAGCGAGCGAGCATGGAGAGGGCAGAAAGAGCATCCCAAGCGGGCTCCAGTAACTGTGAGATCTTGACCTGAGCCAAAATCAAGAGTAAGATGCTTAACCAATTAAGCTAGCCAATAATAAAAAACATTTCTTAGATTTAAATAATCAAGTGAAATAGTCTTGGTTTGCTAATTTTCTTTATCCT
>NW_021900477.1:0-590 GCF_006229205.1 Suricata suricatta
ACTTGGAATCTAAACAATTTTGTAGCTTACAGGAGGCACTGCCCAACATTTCAGTGTATTTTGCCTTGCACATGGAAACGCTTTTTGTCTGGTCACCTAGGAAATTCACTAAGTTATGCCAAAGTCACTGGATAATGTAATCTTTTCTGTAGTAGTAAATGGGCCAAATAGGTTGTTTACTGTAGTAGAAAATATGCCATCAGTTAGACAAAGGCCATGTGTCAGGAATTTATCCTTCCAGAGACTCATTATGAAGAACTAAATCTCAAGGTGTACATGGATGAATAGAGGATAAAGGGAGAGAATAATTTAACTTACTTCATGGTCTGTATTCTCTTTAATCAACAGATGGCCAAAATGTGCTGTTTGAAGTTCAAATAGGTTTTTTTCAAAGATGTACCAAAAATGATATTTCAGAAAAATAAAATTGAGTTCATTTCCAAAAGTTTGAATTATTTTGATGACCAAGATATAAGATAATTAAGAATAAAAATATAGCAAAAATAAAATTTAGAATAGCTTTCATTTATTTTAGGACTGGCTTATAATCAATTTATTAACTAAGACTATAACATATTACTTGAAGTTTT
>NW_021900478.1:0-590 GCF_006229205.1 Suricata suricatta
TTCAGGTGTCTAAAAAGGGCCGCTTTATAGAGCAGATGACCGATTCAGGTTTGTGCAAGATGACTTTGAATTATCTGTGGGACTTCCATGGGGAGAGGTGCCATTGGGCCGAGTGAGTAAAACAGTTTAGGAGAGAGGGAGAGAGCGTTGGGATCGAGATTTGGATATTGCCTTCCCCGAGATGGTCATTACTGTTTAATATTTGAGCATCTAAAATTGTAATTTTCTTGTTGTGCTGAGAAGAGGGATAAGTTAGGCTTGTTAAGACTTGTTGGCAAGTTGTGTTTACTTTTAAAAGTCGGTGATCCTTGAATGAAAAGGCTCTCAGACCTAGAAACTTCCTCTTGATGCGAAGTATAGCACTGTGGTATATGACCCATAGCGCCCTAGAATGTTGCCATAGCATTCTGTTGTCAGGGTGTAAACGGGTCAGCACAAGGGGAATTCCTTCGTAGAAACATAGAAACATTGTGGTTGGAATGTGGGCTCTGGAGTCAGGTTGCCAGGCTCTACCCTCTGGTTCTGCAAGTGACTGTGGGCAGATTACTTAACTTCCCTGAGTTTGTTGTGTCCCCTATAAATTTTTTTTT
>NW_021900479.1:0-1346 GCF_006229205.1 Suricata suricatta
TTTTTTTTTTTTGCATCTATGTTCATTAGAGATATTGGCCTGTAGCTCTCTTTTTTTGTGGTGTCTTTATCTAGTTTTGGTATCAGGATGGTGCTAGCCTCATAGAATGAATTTGGAAGTTTTCCTTCCTTTTCTGTTTTTTGGAATAATTTGAGAAGAATGGGTATTAACTCGTCTTTAAATGTTTGATAGAATTTGCCTGCAAAAGTATCTGGTCCTGGGCTTTTGTTTTGGGAGTTTTTTGATTACTGATTCAATTTCTTTGCTGGTTTTTAGTGGTTCAAATTTTTTATTTCTTACTCTTTCAGTTTTGGTAGTTATGTATTTCTAGGAATGTATACATTTCTTCTCAATTGTCCAATTTGTTTGGTATATAATCTTTCATAATCTCTTATGATTGTATTTCTGTGGTATTGGTAGTAATTTCTCCTCTCTCATTTCTGATTTTATTTGAGTCCTTTTTCTTGAGAAGTCTGGCTGGAAGTGTATCAATTTTATTGATTTTTTTTCAAAGAACCAACTCCTAGTTTCATTGATCTGTTCTGTTGTTGTTGTTTCTATATAGTTTATTTCTTCTCTAATCTTTAGTGTTTCCTTCCTTCTGCTGGCATTAGGTTTTGTTTGTTGTTCTTTTTATAGCTCCTTTAGCTGCAAGGTTATTCAGGTATTTTAATCCTCTCACTCAAGATTTCCATTATGAATCCACAAAGCTATGACACATTCAGAATCATGTACTCTGTTTTCTACTATCTAAAACAGCTCCAGTGACTCAGACAAAATTTCTATGTCTTCATTCTCTCTTAGCCCCCAGCAGACTTTTCAACTTATGATAAAAATTCTAAGAATCTCTTTCCTGTCAATAAAAGTTGGATTACCAGGTCAGCAATATAGAACTCCATGGAGTAGAGTAGGATACAGGTAGGGTATCATAGAAGAATCAATAGTGGAGATGAGTCATGAAGAATGAATTTGATTTTATACCCACAGATCAAATCTGTGATTTACTACTTGAAAAAAAATGTTAAGAATGTGTATATTCTTTCAGTTTGCTCCAAAATCACTTCCTAGAAGAACAAAAAAAGTATTTTGAAACCTGGCTAGCCAGACAGAATTCAATAAAACTTGCATCATTTCATTCACTTTGTTTGAATTCACGAGGTTTCTACTAGTTTTGCAATAAATAAGTTAAGTTTTGCCAGGGAAAGTAATAACAAAATAAAAACTCTCAATTGTCTGATTTTTGCTAAACCTGTACGTTTTATCAGCATTATAGATTTCCCGTAACATTCTCTGCAGATACTGTTTCCTGCATCTTTATTTCATTTGCTAGAGCAGAAAGTGGAATA
>NW_021900480.1:0-590 GCF_006229205.1 Suricata suricatta
ACCACTTGAACCCACATCCTTTTTTTCAGGGGCAGCTTTTGGAGCCATCAAAACGAAGACAGGTTAGGAGTGGAAAAAGTTGAGAGCTTTCTCTAATATTCAGAGCACCTAAAGCCATAAAGTGACAATTAATGAGCAGATTAAAAAATGTCTGGGCCATAGCATTGCTCTGTCAGAGCTGGCAAGTTAAAATAAATAGTGACCAAATATCAAAGACGTAAAGAGAGAGAAAGAAAAACTCCCACCTACATGTTGGTCTGTGTTGGAAGCCTAGAGAAGGTGGAATTTGGTTCTAGGCAAGGGCAGAGTCCCCAATGCCCTGGCTTCTTTCCCTCCCCATCTAGTTTCTCTCTCTGGTACCCCTTTTGCAGACTGTTGCTCAGAAGGGATGGGTATGAATCTGTGCTCATTATTTCCAGACTAGACAGATCTGTGTTAGACTCAGGTGCTTCTGCGCACTGGGGTCAATACCCTCTTGTGCACTAGATCACATCCTCTCTGCCTGACTTTTTACAGTAACCAGCTTGGTGAAGGTGTCACCTGCCAGCACCCTACCTCAGTGGCCACACCTCTGTTTCGCTGTCTGCTCT
>NW_021900481.1:0-590 GCF_006229205.1 Suricata suricatta
CAATTATAGGATGAGCTTCTGTTTTGTTTAGTTTGAAATTTTTTTAACATTTAAATCCTAATCTGAATCTTGTATGTATATGTGTGTATATCATTAACATGCAATTGACTACACACATATATGTGCTTTGGTGAAAACATGTTAAGCATCACATATGGTGTATTAGAATGAGAATTATTATCCATGATCCTTTTGATTTTGATTTTAATCTCATTTTACTCACTATTTTGTTGTTAAACTTTAAGTCACTTTATATCTCTGGTCTGTTACTTCAGTTGTGAAATGAGTTAATTTGCTAGGATTCCATCTAAGAAATGTAAGAATTTACTAGATATGAATTAAATTCTTTTGAAGAGTTTTGACTTAGTTTTTGTAATCTGTGCATGCTTTGTGTGGCCCTGGGCCTAATCACTACAAGAACCTTTAAATCTATAACCTTCTCCTATTAAAATTTATTCTCACATCTACAACTAGAAGAAAAACTAATGTGCACATTCTATGAGTCATAAACATTAGTAATTTCTTAGATCTTATTTTCTTTTGTCTAAGTGGAATATCTGACTTCATATCCTCAACCATTGTTGATTTAA
>NW_021900482.1:0-590 GCF_006229205.1 Suricata suricatta
GACTCTTGAATACTGAGAACAAACTAAGAGCTGATGGGGGAGAGAGCAAGGGGGTGATGGTCATGGAGGAGGGCTCTTGTTGGGATGAGCACTGAGTGATATATGGAAACCAACTTGACAATAAACTATAAAAGAAAAAAAAAATAAAACTCATGCAGAAACTCAAAGGCCCCACAAATAGCCAAGACAGTCTTGCAAATGAAGAACAAAGATGAAGAACTCACATGTCCTGATTTCAAAGCTCACCACCAAGCTAATGGAAACAAGTATTGTGGTACTGGCTTAAGGATGGACATATACAGAATGGAATGAAGTGGAGACTCCAAAAATAAACCTTTATTTATAGACAATTGCTTTTCAACTAAGGGGCCAAGACCATCCACTGAGGGAAGAACTGTCTTTTCACTTAGTGGGCTGAGACGCAGAGGGGTCCACCGGCAAAGGAATGCGTTTGGATCCCTACCTTACTCTGTATACAAATATTACATCACAGTGGATCATGCACCTAAATGTAAGGACTAAAGTTATGACCCTCTTGGAAGAAAGCCTGTGAGTATATATTTGTGACCTTGGGTTAGTCACTGATATCT
>NW_021900483.1:0-590 GCF_006229205.1 Suricata suricatta
CACTCAGTTACCTGATCCCTTGTGCCCCTGATCCAATATTCCTTTGGAAACAATAAATTTCCCTTTATGAGATCTTTTAGTAAACTTTTTCCTGTCTTTCATCTCAGGGCTGATGAGGACCATGGCCTTTTATGCTTCAGGCCCACTGAATCTCATTTTCTAGATTGTGCTTCATGCCCAGTAACACAGGAGCAAGCAAGTATAAACTAAAAGTATTTTGATATCTTAGTTAAGGTTAATATTTCTCTCTTTCTATTTCCTACATGTGGGCACTGCCACCCACCCCCACCCAATTCAGTGAAAATGCTGTATGTCCTCTGTCCTTGGTATGGATATGTTATAGAAGAAATACAAACACCAGTAAATAAGTTTGTACTCATTTTAATACAGCTTGAAAAAAAACTATGACCGAGAAATAAGTTAGGATAAAGAAATTTTGAATGTCAAAAATACCAGAAATCAAAATTGTTTTCTAAAACTTTAGAATTTAAATTTGTGAAGAATGAATGATGATAGGAGAAGATTGCCTCTCCTTTCCAAATCTATAAGAAGATAAGAACTCTTTAGGCAGGAAAAAAGTGGAAATCAGT
>NW_021900485.1:0-590 GCF_006229205.1 Suricata suricatta
CTCCCAGGAGAGAATGTGACAAAGTATATAATGTTAAATTTGTATTTGAAATTACATGTCTATAAAAAAAGCATTTGCAAAATGAGGATTTTTATGTGATAGTCACTTAACGGCAGTGGGTGTAGGGGGAGGAAGAACTAGTTCGGTTTCAGCTGTGGCTCTCCCACTTAACAGCTTTGGGATCTTGGTAGAGCTTCCCAACGTCAAGCCTCAGTTTCCCCTGTCTGCGAAGATGAGATAATGAATGTAAGGACCCAATAGCATTTGGTACAGATAGAACCTTTCACAAATGACTGGCTATTGCTAACTTAGGTAGGTACTGCTGGGAATTAGGTAACTAGAACTGTCCCCAAACAACTCTTTTCTGAACTTCTTACTTTTATGCCCTCAAACACAGGAGAATCATCATCATTAAGCCCAACCACTCAGAGGGCATAAAGGCATGAAGCCTGGCTTTAATCACTTGAAGGGTAGTGAACGGAAATTTTTCGTGTTTTCAGGACCCTCCGATATGTTCCAGAAGAATCCAAAGACAAAGTTATCTCAGATGAAGATGTCCTAGGAACATTACTGAAAGTTTTCCAGGCTCT
>NW_021900486.1:0-590 GCF_006229205.1 Suricata suricatta
TAAATGAGTTTAAGTTTTAACTACTCTTGCCTATCCTCATAAAGGATATCAGTGTGAAGGAAGGTGTTTGTGGCACCAATTAGCAAAGATATGAACAGTACCTTATGTCCAGCTCTTACTTGTTTCTTATCTCTAAGTTAGGCTTTTTTCCCTTTGGGCCAGAGTTAATAGTAACTCTTGTGTTTTTTAATCCCTTTTATTATCTATGCCTTGAGTTTGTGAGGCTCATTAGAAGAGCCTTTCGACAAACATCTGCAGTGCTTTGTCTAAATTCTGCTTTGTAGAGGTGGGAATATGCTTATTCCCATGAGGTATCTGTGTGGGAAATATCAGTCTGATTTGGAACATTATGAGGCCTAATCAATAACAGTAGTCCCATTTCCAATATGAGCCAATAGGAGAAAGAGAAAGCAGTTTTGGCTTCTTGGCAGGAGCTGTGCAAATGTCCACCATTTCCTTGCTGTGACTGTCATCCAGTAAGGCTGATGTGGCTCCCAACCCCTCTCTCTCTGTCCCTCCCCAATTTGTGCTCTGTCTCTCTCTCAAAAATAAGTCGACATCAAAATTGTTTTAAAAAATAAAAATAAATG
>NW_021900487.1:0-590 GCF_006229205.1 Suricata suricatta
CTCCCCAGATCCCTAGGGCCACCGTCACCAAGGCCACACTGCATGGGGAAAAGTGCCTCAACCTGCCTTTCTCCACTTCTGCTGAGAGACTGGTATTTCTCCACAATCCAGACTTTCTCTGGCTCAGGGAGATCTGCAAACCACACCCCATCAATGTGGTGAGCACACCACCAGCCCAGTGCCACGGCCAGGAGCTGGATGGATACAAGCCCCTCCCCTTCCCCAGCAGCAGATGGCTACGTTGGAGGCCAGCTTTCATCTTGCTCCTTTCTGGTACCCCAAGTAATTCAGTAACTACTGCTATTGTTCTTGCATTAAGTCAGAGTCAGGGAAATCAGAATTCCCAAGGAAAAGTGGAAAAGGTAAGTGTCCACAGACACACTCGCCCACACACACAAAGACAGCTGCACACATGGGTGCATGCACACACACGCACCTCATGCCGCAGGAAATCTTAGAGGCCGCGCCACACACCAAGAAACTCGAGAAGCATCATCCTACCAGCGAACCTGCCTCCACAGAGACTGTTTTGCATCTGCTTTTCTCTCCCAGACAGATGCATTGTTTATCAGTAACCACGTCGTGCTCAG
>NW_021900488.1:0-590 GCF_006229205.1 Suricata suricatta
ATATGGGTAAATCAAAGTAATTGTTGGTTGTATAAAATAATCATTTTGAGTTATATAAAAATGTAACTAAAATATATACTAAGAACATGTGAAGTAGACTAGATGATGGGAATGAAAAAGTTCAAGATTGCTGCCAAGAGCAGGAGGAGTTTAGGAATACTGATTGTAGTAGACCCTATTGATACTCCACCCATATACTCTCTGCCTACCCATGTTCATGGATAGCTGCTGGAGACCGTTCTCAAGCACGTCTCTCTTCTATGCCTGATGTCTTTATCCTGCAGTACAGACCTTTCTCCGACTTAAGCAAGTATTAATCTGGAAGCTCAGAGATAACTTTCAACCAATGAGGGAGTCAGTAGATAAATGCCCCAACTTTTTCATCTCCTGGCAGGACAATTCTAAGTTCCACTTGGTTGTTCAGAGGGTTGGAGCTCTTCTTACCCACAAAAATAACCTGTTTGTGAATATTTCCCCATACGATCTTTTCTCTTTTCCTGCCTCACTCTCCATTCCCTTTTTTGTCTTCCTCATGTCACTTCTCAAATGCCTGTAGCCCAAGTTCTGCTGTCAGGGGCAACTTTTAGGAG
>NW_021900489.1:0-590 GCF_006229205.1 Suricata suricatta
CTAGTATATATTCTCTTCCCTTCTTTGTGACACACTGTCCTGAACCTTTTTTTTTTCATTTAAAAATATATTCTTGAGATCATTGAATATCAGGATAGAGAGATGTTACACTTTTTTAAGTGCTGCACAATATTTTGATGTGATGTACCTTAAATTTTAGTTTGCTGTAATTAAAAAGATGCCACATGATTAACTTTATACATTTATTATTTTATCCATGTTCAGGTATATCTAGTAGGATAGATTCCCAAAAGTGAGCTTGCAGAATCCAAGGATGGTGTGTTTGTAATTTCAACAGACATTGACAAACTTTTCTGCATAGGAGTTGTTTCCAGTTGACTTTCCTAACAGCAATGTAGGAGAGCACCTTTACTCTACTGTCCTATCAACAGACTATGTGGTCAATTTTTTTGGATATTTGAATTTCTCTTATTTGGAGTTGAGTGAAACATCTTTTCACTTGCTAAAGGTCTGTTGTATCTCTTTTTCTGTGAATGAAGTCTATACTGTGTTCAGTTATTTAATGAGCTACTGGACTTTTTCTTACTGAATTCTTGAGGATCTCTCTATATAGAGATATAATTTTTTAA
>NW_021900490.1:0-1346 GCF_006229205.1 Suricata suricatta
CCCCCATAACTCAACAGGCAGTTGTCTGTCATGTGGCTGGGAGTTTCCACCAATCATCTCCATCCTCATTAGCCTGATGATTCTTTATCACTTCTTTAGAATTTCAGGGAACCCAGCCTGGCTCCCGGAGGGGCTGGAGGAAGAGCGCCCCAAAGCGGGTGACTCCGGAGGGAAGCAAGGTGAAGTGTTTCGACTCACACCCAGGAGCCCTGAGGCCCGGGGACGAACCCAGGGTGCGCTCTGCCCTGTCCAGGTGCCTCGCTGCCTCTGCAGACCGCCTGGCTGTGGATAACCGAGAGCTGGAGGCCTTTCTGGGGGGGAGATGCAGGCCATAAACAATAGATAAAACCAACCGGTAACTAGACAGTGAGTGAGGGCAAAATGGAAAATGGAACAAATGGAACAGAATGGAGGAGTGGGTGGTGGCGGCGGTGGTGGTGGGTTTCACGTGGGTGGCAGGATTCACATGGGTGGTGATGTTAAATAAGGTGGCCAGTAGTATGGTTGCCATAGAAAACAAGGGAGAATGTTCCAGAACCTTCTCACAGAGCAGGCGTCATCTACATAACAGTTGACAGCAGCGAGGGAGTTGGCCTTATGGATATCTGAAGAAAGAACATTCTAGAAAGAGGGGACAGCCAGGGCAAAGGCCTCAGGGACTGCTTCTTCCTGATCGAATATAAGCTGCCTGAGAGCAGGGCCATTGCTCTCTTTCGCTGAGTGAGCCTGGAGCCTGGTTGGGACGCCTGGGATGGGCATGGGGTGTTTGCTGGAGGAACTAAGGAGCCCTTAGTCTCCTGGGGCCAAGGCCTTGGGGAACATGCATGGACGGGTCCCCCTAGCTCCGTCCTCGCCATGGAAAGCTGGCCCTGAGCTCCAGGAACCCGGTTTCCTGGGACACACACCTCACGTTGGGCGGGGCTCTGTTTTCTCTCTCCTCCCTGTGGGTGGGGACCCCTCCTGGTCGGCCACTGTCATAGTTCTCGGCCTCCATGCTGCCACCTCCAACTTGGAGCCCTTATCACATCCCCCCTTTGTGTGCGAGCCAAGCTAAACACAACTGGGGGCTGCTGTGCTTTTCTCATATTTTCTCGTGAGTCAGTCTCTCCAGCTTTTTCATCATTTCCCCCCACAGCAGGGGCCAGTCTTCGGCTAAGAGCTCCCAGGCACCGGTTGGGGCCAAGTGGCCCCCCATCCACGTCTCTGGGGTGGGAGGCCACCTGCGTGCGGCCCTTGCCTGAGTGCTGGGGAGTCAAAGACACGGAAGGCAGAAACGTGAACAAATAATTGTGATGGAAATACTAAAAGCTCTGTGAACAAAGTTCTTGGCACAGGGTACCCAAGTC
>NW_021900491.1:0-590 GCF_006229205.1 Suricata suricatta
TTAGATTACCTCTAATTGTCACTCTTTCAACTATAGAAAAATGGATGGGAGGGAGAGAGGGAGGTAGAGAGAGAGTTCCAACCATTTCTTGGGCTTCCAAATTGTCCTTTTTACAGTTAACTATTCTATTCAGACACACCAAAATAATATAATTAGCCACAGTTAACTCATATTTTTGTTCTTTTTTTCTTTTGCTGGGAACACTTTACTACTGCACAGTTTAAATTTTCTAAGGCTTTTTTTCTGCTCCATGACTTTATTTTATTTTATTTAAAAATTTTTTTTAATGTTTTATTTTTATTTTTTGATACAGAGAGAGACAGAGCATGAGAGGGGGAGGGGCAGAGAGAGAAGGAGACACAGAACGGGAAGCAGGCTCCAGGCTCTGAGCGAGCTGTCAGCACAGAGGCCTGACGCCGGGCTTGAACCTACGAACGTGAGATCTGACCTGAGCTGAAGTCAGAGGCTTAACCGACTGAGCTACCCAGGCGCCCCTATTTTATCTTATTTTTTAATGTTTGTTTATTTTTGAGAGAAAGAGAGAGGGAGAGAGAGTATGAGCTGGGGATGGGCAGAGAGAGAGAGGAAGA
>NW_021900492.1:0-590 GCF_006229205.1 Suricata suricatta
AGTCCAGTGATGCTGTGCATCCATTTAGGACTTGGCCTGGGATACTTATGTGCCTGCTTCTTCTGGGGTGGTGCATCATGGTGGTTTTGGAAAAACTGGTGCCTCTATCTATTTAATCCTCCGAATTACTAGGTAGGATAGGAAAGAATGCTGATATAAACATTTCTTTGACTCCTTAAAAATACCCCCGAACTTTCAGAATTTTTCATTATATCAACTTTTAGTTCTTCCTTTACATTGTTACTTTGCATCAATCAAACAGTTTCAGTTTTTAAAACCTAGAGATAGGAGAGCAACCTGGGTGGCTCAGTCAGTTAAGTATCTGTCTTTGGCTCACATCATGATCTTATGGTGGGTTTGAGCCCTACGTTGGGCTCTGTGCTGACAGCTCAGAGCCTGGAGCCTGCCTGGGAATTTTGTCGCTCTCTTTTCTGCCCTTCCCCTGCTCACATTCTGTCTCCTTCTCTCAAATATTAAATAATAAATATTAGAAAAAAAGATGTTGAGATGGGAACGTGAAATGTAAAATTTGACCTTTCTTTAGAGGAAATGGATGGCATTACTGACAACCAAAATGCTAGTATCCTGAA
>NW_021900493.1:0-590 GCF_006229205.1 Suricata suricatta
CTTCTCCCAATGAAAGGAGAGAGGGACGATCTATATTTGGGTGAATTTACTTAAAAAAAAAAAAGAATAGTTCTTGTTTCAGAACATTCTTGCAAGATGGCTGCTTAGACCAGCATTTCCTTAGGCAGAGTGTCACTTGGGGGAAGGCTTTCGGCTCTCAAAGTCCTAATAAGCTATAGAATAATGGGTACAGTGCAGCCTGGAAGACTGGATCCTGGATCCCTGACTTCGGCCCCAAGTTCCTGGGTTTCCCTAAGAGTCTGCTCCCAGTGGGCCTCCTGACATCCTGAAGCCATTTATCTATACTAGGGAGCCTTTTTCTCCAAGGAGAGTTTGATTTTCTTTACAAAGTCAGAGTCCAATATAGCAGGCTACAAATCACCTTCCATGCCATCCCCTTTTCCAGGTGATTCTCTGAAAGTCATTCTGTAAACTGGAACCCTGGTTTTGTTTCTCCTGCGACCCTCCCTTCACCACTGAGATGTTATAAGGCATTCTGTGGTTTCTGTCAGACTTGGGCTCATTACAATACAATGTCTTCATTTTATTATGTCTTTCCTCCTCAAAGTTAGTGAAGGTCTGGCAGAACC
>NW_021900494.1:0-590 GCF_006229205.1 Suricata suricatta
GAAGTGGGGCTCGAACCCACGAACCGTGAGATCATAACCTGAGCAGCAGCCAGACACTTAATCGACTGAGCCACTCAGGTGCCCCCACATCTTCTTTATCCATTCATCTGTTGGTGGATGTCGTAACCCGACCTCAGGGCGTTACTTTACTGAGCCCCGCCTTGAGGCGCCAATTGTCGTAACCTGAAGGCCGGGCTGCTCGTCCCCTGCGATCGCGGTACCTGTTTCGTCCGCCCGACCGGCAGGACAGAAAATCGTCGTGGGTCCTTTTCCTGAGGGAGGGAGAGAAAAAGGGGGCAGGAGAGGGAGACGCAAAGAGTAAAGACAGAACTCACGGTTCTCCGATCAGGCGAAAAAGAGCGTTTATTCAAAGAACTGTTCTTTATATAGTCTTCAGGGGGGGAAAACAAGGCAAGCTGACTTAGGCAGGCTACAGAGTCGAATGCATATCAAAGAAGCGCCCCGACTTTGCCTCAGCAATCTTGGGGGATGGAGAACTAACACTGAATACGGTTTGGTTTTGATCTTTTGTGTGCCTTGGCCACTCATGTCTAGCTCAGCAAGATAGTCGCCAAAAGTTATTTTGACCA
>NW_021900495.1:0-590 GCF_006229205.1 Suricata suricatta
CCCCCCACCTCCTCGGGACCACCGCAACCCCCAGGGAAATCCATACAGGAATTTACTTCATGATAAAAATACATTTCACAGTTATGACCAAAAAGCAGGCATTTTCAATAAAAAGGTGTGCGTGCGGGGGCGACACTGGGGCTGTTAGAGGAAAACAGTGGCTCCGTGCGTCACAGGGCAGCAGCTTCTAGTCAGATCAGAGTTGTGGGGTGTTTTTATCCCCAAATGTTTTGGTTGTTGCTCTGAGAGAGTCAGAGACTGAGTGGGGGAGGGGGAGAGAGAGAAGCCCAGGCAGGCCCCGCGCTGTCAGTGCAGAGCCGGGTGCGGGGCTTGAGCTCACAAACCAGGAGACGGGCTCTGCGGGGACAGGGGCGCTGCGGGGACAGGGACATGGGCGCTTCCTCGCACGCTGCTGGTGCAAGTGTGCATCGGGACGGCCCCTAGGGAGGTCTGTCGGCTACCGCTGTCCACACCGGGCGCACGTGTCCTCGGGCCCACGGCTCGGAGCAGCCACCACGAGGCCGCTCACACTAGCGGGAGACGGGGAACCTCCGACCGCTCATCGGCTGGTCCAACCGTTACGGAGCGCA
>NW_021900496.1:0-590 GCF_006229205.1 Suricata suricatta
CCATATAAGTGGAATCATATGGTATTTATCTTCCTCTGACTGACATTTCACTTAGTATAATACACTCTGGCTTCACTCACATCATTGCAAGCATCAAGGTTTCAATCTTTTTAATGGCTGAGTAATATTCCATTGTGTATGTGCACGTGTGTGTGTGTGTGTTGTGTCTGTGTGTGTGTATAGAATAATACCTTGATTTTTGAGCATAATTTGTTCTAGAAGCATGCTTGTAATCCATAGTACTCATATATCAAAGTGAATTTCAATAACTATCAGCTCAGTTGGATCATGTGACATTCGACATCATGTATGTCTCATATTACAAGGCATCCCTCATTTATCAAGTTAAAATTTATTAGAAATATTTGTTTACCTTGTGGAATGCTCATAGAACAAGTTACTTACATACAAGGTTTTACTGTATATGTGTATGTACCACCTCTTCTTTATATATATGCTGATATATATGTATGTATATGTCACCTCTATATCCATTCATCAGTCAATGGATATTTGGACTCTTTCCACAATTTGGCCATTGTTGATAATGCTGCTATAAACTTTGGGCTGCATGTGCCCCTTCAAATCAG
>NW_021900497.1:0-590 GCF_006229205.1 Suricata suricatta
CTATGTTGCTAATCTGTTTATTCACTCAATTAATTCAGCAAATATTTACTGGATGTTAAGTATGAGCCAGGTATTATTCTAAGAACTCATGGTATAATAAATAGCAAATACACAAAATGCTACTTTCTTGGAACATATGTTTTAGTTGAGGGCACAACAAATAATGCATACAATTTCAGGTTGAAGAGTTGGTATGAAAAATTTAAAAAATGAATCAGCATAGGATAGACATGCTGAAGGTGGGGTGTCATTTTAAATAGAATGGTCAGGAAAGGAGCTTTCTGAGATGACTTTTGAGCAGACACTAGAAGGGTAAAATGGAAGAGTGATGTCAATATCTGGGGAAAGCTGAGTGTGCAACAAGTTCTGGTAATAGTAACTGGATTTTTCTGTCCTTTCAGGATCACATGAATATCTGATATTCATTTGTGTTTGTATCTTTCCTTTGTGAGTATCTGAAAATTGTCTGGCCAGTTCTCACAGTCAGTTATGTCTTTAGGCCCTGCCTTGGTTTTGCAAATTTGTTTTGAAAAATGAAGTCCTTTATTAGAATTTTAGCCTAGCACTGATATTCAGGCATGCACCTCTTT
>NW_021900498.1:0-590 GCF_006229205.1 Suricata suricatta
TTATAAGGCTTCTTTTTGATTTGGGAAGTTTTGAATGACATAAATGAACTCTGCCAGATGCTTCTAGAAAGTTTATGGCTCATCCCAGAGGTTCCTAGAGAGTGATTGTCTCCGCATCACACCTCAGGGGACCCATGACCCAGGACAACAAAGTTAAAGGAGGCTGTAATTCTCTCTCAACCTTCTTCAGGTTTGAAACTTGGAAGAGTCACAGAAAACAATGAATTCAGTGACACATCTGATTGGCGGCTTCCCTGTGCCAGCAGCCATGCTCGCAAGGGACCAGGGCTGTTGTGGCATGTTCGAGCCCTTGACCTGTTGGCGTTTATAGCTGGGGGTAAGCCTAGAGCCACGGCAGGGACATTTATTTAGTAGGCTTCTGTGTGTTTCTGTTCCTATTTCACTCTCGGACAAGCTGATGAAGGCACGGGTTTTCAACAACCTATCTGATCAAACTACTTGTGGATTTAATTGAATTATCTCTGGAAATGCTAAAGGACAATTTAATAATCAAACAAAGCCTCCCAGCTCTCTTCCTCTCTCTAAACATGGGTCACATGTCCTGCCTGTCCTCAGCTGTCCCCTGAGAC
>NW_021900499.1:0-590 GCF_006229205.1 Suricata suricatta
AACCGACTGAGCCATCTAAGTACCCCTAAAGTCAAGAATTATTAAGGAATAGTTCACACACATTACATTTTAGCTTTTTAAATGTACCACTTCGTGGGTTTTGACAAACTTCCATACCCAGGTACATGTAACAATAATCAGAATAAATAAGATAGGAGATTTCCATCCTTATGATGATGACATGTCATTCCTGATGTTGCTCCCCTCACAAGAACAACTAACACTATTGATGAATAAGACACTACCGAGAGACTCCTAGAACACAAAGGTGAGGCTAAAGCACCCCCTGTAGCTCAAGATAGACTGTGCTAGAAGGTCAGAGTGGTGGCTGCATGTGGACCACGTTGCCTGTGTCCCAGGCCAATGTAGCCCTGCATGGAGAAATTCCCTTGAGACTCTGGTTCCTCCAGTGGGAAAAGGTAGCCCAAGAAGAACAACCATCCCTTTCTAGCATCTTGGGCCACTTAGTGGGAACCGCTATTCTGATCTTGCACCCTAGGGATTGCAGGAAAATATGTGGGGCCCAGCCACTGGGAGTCCTGACTGTGACAGAGGAGAGGTAGGGGCTTGAAAACAATTGCAAGATCTTC
>NW_021900500.1:0-590 GCF_006229205.1 Suricata suricatta
TTTTTTTTTTTCCTTTAATGTTTATTTATTTTTGAGAGAAAGACAGAGCGTGAGCAAAGGAGGTGCAGAGAGAGAGGAAGACACAGTATCTGAAGCAGGCTCCAGGCTCTGAGCTATTGGCACAGAGCCTGATGCAGGGCTCAAACTCACGAACCGTGAGATCATGATCTGAGCCAAAGTCAAATGCTTAACCAACTGAGCCACTCAAGTGACCTTGGATACAGGTTTTAATAAGATATGTAAGTCAGGCTTCTCCAGAGACGCAGAACAAAGAACCAAAAGGACTTCTATATACAGAAAGAGACTGATGTTAAGGAATTGGAGGTTGGCATGTCCAAAATCTGCGGGGTGGGCTGGAAGCCTGGAGGCCCAGTTCAAGTAGAAAGGCTGTTTGCTGCAGAATTCCCTCCTGTTATGGGGAAGCTAGGTTTTGTTCAGTTCAAGCCTGCAACTGATTGGATGAGGCCTGCCCGCATTATGGAGGATAATCTTCTTTACTCCTAGTCCACCAATATAAACGTTAATCTCAACCAGAAACATTCTCAGAGAAACATCTAAAATATTGTTTGAAGAATATCTGGCATAGTCAA
>NW_021900501.1:0-1345 GCF_006229205.1 Suricata suricatta
GTTGGAATGTAAACTGAGGTGTGTGTTCTTGGTTGAGAAGGGATTCAAGGATGCTGCTCTGGAGACCTGGTTAGGTGAAGGGAAAAGACATGAGAGCAGGTTTGGGCCAGAAAAGGGGCAATGCGTTGCCAGAAAATCTCTGTGTGCATGTGCATCATGTGGCCAGAAACTCGATCCGCACAGGCACTGGTGCTGTGGGGAGCCATTACCACGAGTGAAGTCTGGGAAAGTGAGGGCTGAATCCCATCAGTGTCTTAGGCACATGTGCAAGAGTGGTTTGAGAGAGACAGGGAAACCTTTCCTAATGAGTTCTATGACTTTGTTACAAGTGGGTAAGGTGTTTAGTCCATGTGAGTAAGGTGCTCAAAATGAAAGTGGTACTGTATCATGTCAAAAAATCAACTGATATATGCTCAAATGTTCAAGAGTTAACCTGACCAGTTTTTTGTTTATTCACATGGTTAAGCATATTCTTTCCATACGGGATTGTGTGAAGGTTTTTATAGAGACGATGTGGAAGCCAAGGAAGGACAGTGCTTGACTGGAGTAGTTGCCCTTATTTTTGGAATGCGATTGTAAGCAAGGAAATACTGCCCCAGAATTAATATCAGAAACCTTACAGAGGGGTATTATGGCAACCAGCCCGAAGGGACAAATAACTTCCTTGGAAATTAAAATGTGAGATAACAATGTAAATTAAATAAAATGTGAGTAAAAAATGCAGTGTTTTATAGCAAAAGGTTGGAATGCAGAGTACTGTAAATTAACCTATACAAGTTGGTTCTGAAAAACTATGGACTCCTGGTTCCACTAAAAGACCACTATATCCTTGAAGTTACGTTCTCCCACACACATCAAAACTCAAAAACAAGATGTCCTTCTGAAACTGTCATTTCACATTTTTCACCCACCCCTCAATCAGAGAAATAGGTTTTCAAATATCAACTAGCTGTTTAGGGAACCCTTCAGATACTGATGTTCATAAACCTTACACAAGCTCTCATTGAAGAACCTACAGATACACCAATATTTATGGGAAGAGGTGTTGGTTTGAACAGTGGAAATTACTTCGTGAATTACAGACACACCCTATTCATGTCCTAAAACCAACCTTGGGGAAAAACCTTAATGTGTTCTTCTAAACACCACATAGCAGGGGCGCCTGGGTGGCTCAGTTGGTTAAGCGTCTGACTTCAGCTCAGGTCATGATCTCACATTCGTGGGTTTGAGCCCCGCGTCAGGCTCTGTGCTGACAGCTAGCTCAGAGCCTGGAGCCTGCTTCAGATTCTGTGTCTCCCTCTCTCTCTGCCCCTCCCTGCTCATGCTCTGTCTCTCTCTGTCTCAA
>NW_021900502.1:0-590 GCF_006229205.1 Suricata suricatta
AAAAAACTCCTGAATGATCATATTCTGAAATCATCTTCTCTTATTTATTGTCTGTGCTTTGAAATAAAATTTCTTAATCATATTAATTATACCCATTATTTTATAACTAATTAAACATTCATGATGCAAAAGACAAGGCCCAACTCTGTTTTCTTTTGTGATTAGTCCTTTTTCTTGGTTCATATGGAAATGATTAATCCTCCAAACAAATCTCCATACATTCAATCCTGTATAGGTGAAAGCAATATTGGTAACTGAAGTTCAAAATAATAGAGTTTTCAAGTTCAAAGGTATCTACAGACAACTGTTAGGTTTAAAAAAAAAAAGTACTAATCTAAATCGGCATCCATATAAATTTTCTCAACATGAAAATATTGTGAGTTTAATATCTCTCTAAGCTCATACTTTCTACATTTATATCTTTCAAATTATCAGAAAACCTTCCTCAGACTTAAGGAAAATCTTCCTCTGCTTTTACTTTTTGTCACTGTGGGAAAAATAAATTTGTGTCTGCTTCAGATAACCTTCTCTGTACACAAATGCAACAAATTAAGTCACCCCTGAGCTTTCTGTTTGCAAAAATCAACAAA
>NW_021900503.1:0-590 GCF_006229205.1 Suricata suricatta
AAAAAAAAAATCTTGGTCCCTAGAGAGAATTTTCTTGTGTCCAATCCCTCAAGAGCTAGAGAGTCTCAAAATGAAATGAAAGCCAGAGAGAAGCCACAGTTCAGCCTTGGGGCTCTAGGGGCAGGGGATCCTGACATTGACATCTGGATTAAAACAATGACAAGTATAGTCTGTAATTAAGCATCTCTTTCAAAATGATGTAGAGTCCTAGGGAAAGCCATGAGTCACTAGAGGGACCTTACTGGAGACCTAATAAACACAGCAAGTGTCATTGGCTGCTTGCCCAATCCAGGTTTGAAAAAAGCACTCAGACACATCCTGGGGCCCCAGGCTGGTAACTGTCTGTCAGGGGCAGGTGGCTGCTGGTGACTAGCTCTATGCTGTGGTCAGTGTGGAACCATGGCCATGTGTTCAAGTCAGGATGGCCCATTACTATAGCAGGGAACATGGCACAGCCTGTACCATGGACACTATGCATGGGTCACATTTACTCATTTAGCAGCACAATCATGGGAAAATAAAACACCTAGTCAGGGTCCTTGTTATTCACGACGATTTCAGAGCCCAATAGGTCAGGAGTGGTATCTTCA
>NW_021900504.1:0-590 GCF_006229205.1 Suricata suricatta
GCGCCGGGCACTTCTGAGGGAGGGCGCCTCGCAGCCGGCCCCGCGCCTGGCGGCCACGCACCGAGGCTGGGGCCGGGAGCAAGTGCGGGCTCCCTGCACGAGCGCGATCTCGGGGATTCTGGTCCAAGGTCCTGCCGCGCTCCAAGCAAGAGTGGGGCGCCCCTTTCATCCTTCTGACTTTCCGGGAACCTTGCAGGCATCCTCTCGCCTTCCTTTTCTCTCCTTTTAACTTCGCACCCTCCTTTCCCCTTTTCATCCGCCAAATCCAGGCTCAGGAAAACTCCCAGGCGGGAACCAAGAACACCTTGAATTTTTAAGAGAAACGAAGTGTTTCGTTTGAACACTTTTTGTAGAGGATGTCAAATGAGATCACTGACGTACTAGAAAGCAAATAGTCAATTGCTACAGCGCTCTATGAGGCGATCTATAACTTGCTCCTTATACTTTTCTGTCTTAGGAGAGGGCATTGGAAAGGACAGCGGCGGGTCTCTTGGCTCCAGGGACAGTTCTGCCGCCTTCCTTCCCTGGCTTGGTCATCTTGACCCCCTCTTTTGCGTCTTTCTGGTAATATATGGTTCCAGGGACATCCC
>NW_021900505.1:0-590 GCF_006229205.1 Suricata suricatta
TTAGTGAAAAATCAGTTATCAAAAATCTCCCAACAAATAAGAGCCCTGGACCAGATGGCTTCTCTGGGAAATTCTACCAGATATTTTAAATCAGATATAATACCCATTCTTTCCAAGCTATTCCAAAAAATAGAAATAGAAGAAAAACTTCTGGACTCATCCTAAATCTGTCAGAGACCCAGCAAAAAAAAAAAAAAAATGAGAACTACAGGCCAATATCCCTGATACATATGGATGCAAAAATTGACAACAAGATACTATCAAATCAATTTCAACATTATATAGAAATAATTATCCACCATGATGAAATGAGATTCCTTCTTGGGTTGCAGGGATGGTTTCATATGCAAAAAACCTATAGCATAATGGCCATATGCACAACTCAACCAATGTGATACATCACATTAACATGTATATATATATATATGTATATATATAATTGTGTGTGTGTGTATGTGTGTGTATATATATACGAACCTTTTAATATATGCAGAAAAAGCATTTGACAAAATACAGATTCCTTTCTTTAGAAATGACATATCAGATAAAGGGCTAATATCGAAAATGTACAAGGAACTCACCAAACTTCA
>NW_021900506.1:0-589 GCF_006229205.1 Suricata suricatta
TGCCTGGGTGGCTCAGTCGGTTAAGCGTCCGACTCCAGCTCAGGTCATGGTCTCATGATTCATGGGTTAGAGCCCCGCATCGGACTCTGTGCTGACAGCTAGCTCAGAGCGTGGAGCCTGACTTAGGATTCTGTGTTCTGTGTCTCCCTCTCTCTCTGCCCCTCCCCTTCTGATGTTGTCTTTCTCTCTCTCTCTCTCTCTCTCTCTCTCTCTCTCTCTCTCTCTCTCTCTCTCTCTCTCTCTCTCTCTCTCCCCCTCTGTCTCTCTCTCTGTCTCAAAAATAAGTAAAAGATTTAAAAAACTTTATACAATTAATAGGTTCCTTTGCTTTGGGGTCCTCACCCCCATCCCAAGATCTGGGAATTCTGGAAGCAGAGAGAGAGAGGCTTCGGTCTTGTCTCATTATCTTCACCTTCCTGGTCTATGTCTACTGAGGACATGTGTAAAGGGATTGAGCCTGTGTCTCTCAGGTGGCTCCTGATCCCCTCCCTCCCACCACCAGGCATCATGTACACAAGTCACTGGTGCACCCGGACTTCCAGACGGGCTGGACGTGCCTCGCCTTCCTCCTCAGACTGGGCTCTTCCCT
>NW_021900507.1:0-589 GCF_006229205.1 Suricata suricatta
CCTACTCTGTTATTCTCAGAGTATCTTCTATGATGATGGCTAGAAAGACCATGGTGCCAGCAGCTAAGAGCAAGATCCAGGGGAGAAGCAGAATCAGTTTTAGATGGAAATTATTGACCTATTGAACGAAAGTTCCTATACACACACACAGGCCAGGAGGGCTTCTGGGAGAAATTGATTACTAAGCAGAGACACCATGTGATGAGTAGGAGTTAGACAGGCAAGTTATTTGGGTCTAAAGGCCTGAGAGCAGTTCAGGAGAGGAATGGCATCCAGAGATACCTGAAGTTCAAATATTCATGACCATTCTTCTAGAATGGGCCCACATACAAATACTTTTATAATCTTACAAACAAGATCAACTCAACACGAGCTTTATCATTTGCCTTTTGAAAACTTAACCAGGGGTGCCTGGGTGGATCGGTTGAGCGTCTGACTTCAGCTCAGGTCATGATCTCACAGTTCATGGGTTCAAGCCCTGCGTCAGACTCTGTGCTGACAGCTGAGAGCCTGGAGCCTGCTTCTGATTCTGGCTTCCTCTCTCTCTGCCTCGCCACCCCCCACTTGTGCTCTCTCTCTTTATCTCTCT
>NW_021900508.1:0-589 GCF_006229205.1 Suricata suricatta
TTGAAACCCTGTGTATAATTTTTGACTCCCTCCAAAATGTAACTAGTAATAGCCTACTGTTGACCAGAAGCCTTACCTATAACATAAAGTCTTGGTTAACATGGATTCTAGAGATGCGGATTTACTGTCTCCCCACTGTGAAGTAAGCTGGGAAAAAGAAAGTTTTATGAAGAAAATCATGAAGGAGATGTGTTTACTAGACATATATTTTATGAAAAAAATCAGCTTATAAGTGGATCCAAGCAGCTCACAACCATGTTGTTCAAGGGTCAACTGTATATGTGAGTCTTCCTCCTCAGTTCCTGGCTCACAGCACTCACAGTCCTGTACTTTCGCCGGTGTTACAGCCTTAGGGGCATCTTTTGTCCTAGTAGTTGGGTTCTGAGCTTGGTTCCTTGTTGTAGACTCTAAGTTTAAAGTTGTTTCCTGGCTAGCAGGAAAGTGGGATGCAGGGGCGCCTGGGGGCTCAGTCAGTTAAGCGGCCGAATCAGCTCAAGTTGTCATCTCCCAGTTTGTGAGTTTGAGTCCCGCATCAGGCTCTGGGATGACAGCCCGGAGCCTGGAGCCTGCTTCGGGTTCTGTGTCTCCC
>NW_021900509.1:0-589 GCF_006229205.1 Suricata suricatta
GTCTGCAATGTAGTAAGTTTCCTGCTTCCCTCTTCTCCTGTTATCAGTTTCTCCTTCCCACCCCTAGAATCTTGGCTCACATTTCCTTGGTTCTGGTAGTATGGGGAGAAGGAAGGCAAGGAGGTTTGGCTTCTATTCCTATTCTCATTTTCATTAAGTTCTTCCAATCTACTATTTACAAAATAATAAATTCTTCCTTAAAAAATACTGGGGCATCAGTTAAACATCAGACTCCAGCTCAGGTCATGATCTCACAGTTTGTGATTTTAAGCCCCAAGTTGGGCTTTCTGCTGACAGCTCAGAATCTGGAGCCTGCTTTGGATTCTGCGTGTCTGCGTGTCTGCGTGTCTGTGTGTCTGTCTCTCTTTCTGCCCCTCCCCTACTTGTGCTCATGCTCTCTTCCAAAAATAAATAATTAAATAAATAAATATTTCAAAAAATTATTTTAATAAAACCTTGACCTTTATATCTGTATTTCTTTCTATGTCCATGATCACCCTTTGTCAGCTCATATTTGTCTTTATTCTGATGAACACTGAAACTGCTCTTGTCAAAGTCATTGATGATTTGCATGTTGCCACTAGATTTG
>NW_021900510.1:0-589 GCF_006229205.1 Suricata suricatta
GTTTGTGATTCCTGGGCAGAAATCAAAATACCAGCATGCACAGGGGTTTGGAAGAAGTGGGTCCCGGCCTTCAAGATGCCTTCAGGACGTCAGGGGAGGGAGCCCGCAGATGAGGCAGAAACGGCAAGAACCACGTGTGGGCCCCGAAGACGGGCCTGCAAGGCTGCGATCCCAGCACCAGACCTGACCAGCGAGCACACGGTTTCCAGAGGAAACACGCGGTGGAGACGCTGACATGACCGCAGAGGGGTCAGAGCATCGGCCGAGCGGGGACGGCAGCCGCGGGGTCTGCGGACTGAGTCCCGTCCTGAAAGTTCCACCACGGGAATGATGCGATCGGGCTGCATCGCATGTTCCAGAGAAGTCATTCAGGAAAGGAAGAGCCCAGCAGTGAGGCAAACTTGACTGTCTTATTTTCAGAACCTGCCACGGCCCCCACCTTCAGCTCCGAGGCCCTGACCGGTCAGCAGCCGCCAGCAGGGAGGCCAGACCCCCCAGGCAGCAAAGAGATCCCGAGTCCCTGAAAGCTCCTGATGGTTAGTGTGTTTTAGCAACAAAGTATTTTTTTTAAGTAAGACATATCCATTTT
>NW_021900511.1:0-589 GCF_006229205.1 Suricata suricatta
GGTTGCTAGGAAAGGGCCCTGGACAGGACCGCGAAGCCTTCTGAAGAAACGATCTCCGGTAGTAGTGAGTACACGGACACTGATAAAAGCTAGTACCGTCATGACTTTGGCCTGTAGCTCTCCTTTGTGTTCTCTACTTGAGAGACCGATGGATTGAAACAGCCTTCTCTAAGAGATCTCCGGGTTGACCTGTAGCAGCCTCTCGGGGCCCGAAGCCAAGTCAAGTTCCTCCCTCAGACAGGCCAGCGAACCCGGCAGAAGTGGGCAAATTCTTCTTCCAGAGGTCCCCGGGACATCCTCGGGGGCTTGCACCTCCACTGCTACCACAATAAAAACGAGGTCCAACTCTGACTCTGGAAAGAGGGCCTTCACTTGTGGTGACATTCCAATTAGGGCACAGTTAGTGACGACACATAGGACACTCATGGTTTCAAAAGCCAACTGTCATACACCAATACTGGCTGAAGGCTCTGAGAACAGACATTTCAAGACCCTGCACATCTTGAAGGCGTCCGAGTTCACTTCACTGCAGTTATTTAGCACGGCGAAGGCAGCCGCAAACGGGTAAACGTAGGTCAAGTGTCGTAAC
>NW_021900512.1:0-1345 GCF_006229205.1 Suricata suricatta
AGCCATAAAGATTGCTGGAGAGGGCAACTGGGGGGCAAGAAGGCAGAGGACAGAGGTTCATAGATGCCAAGAGTTCTCCCCTTCCCTCCTTTCTCAGCTAGCTCAGTCTGAGAGTAAGACATGGTTCTAGACCCCAGGGGAAGGTCTAGCAGTAAGCCACTTTTACAGAGTCCTATGAGGTTTTCCTCAAACGTAGTTTAAGAGAGCTAATAAAGGTGATTTAGCCTCTGCCATCCCACTAGCCCCTTACGTTCCTAAAAGCTCGTTCTGTAAATGATCCTAAAAGTTGTATGGAACTGCAAAAGACCATGAATAGCCAAAGTAATCTTGAGAAAGAATAACAAAGCTAGGGCTCCTGGGTGGTTCAGTTGGTTGAGCATCCAACTATATAGCACAGATCATGACCTCAGCTCATGAGCTCAAGGCCCACGGCAGCCTCTGTGCTGATGGTGCAGAGCCTGAAGTCTGCTTCAGATTCTGTGTCTCCCTCCCTCTCTGCCCCTCCCCTGCTCGCACTTGTCTCTCTCTCTCTCTCCCAAAAATGGATTTTTAAAAAAATTTAAGAAGAACAAAACTGGAGGTATCACAATCCCAGATTTCAGGCTAGACTGCAAAGCTAGTAATCCAAGCAGTGTGGTATTAGCACAAAAATAGACACATGGGGCACCTGGGTGGCTCAGTTTGTTGAGCATCCGACTTCAGATGAGGTCATGGTTCATGAGATGGAGCCCACATTGGGCTCTCTGCTGTCACTGCAGAGCCTGCTTCAGATTCTCTGTCTTCCTCTATCCCTGCCCCTCCCCACTCTCAAAAATAAATAAACATTTAGGGGCGCCTGGGTGGCTCAGTCGGTTGAGCCTCCAGCTTCGGCTCAGGTCAGATCTCACGTTTGTGGGTTCGAGCCCCGCGTCAGGCTCTGTGCTGACAGCTAGCTCAGAGCCTGGAGCCTGCTTCCTGTTCTGTGTCCCCTTCTCTCTCTGCCCCTCCCCCTCTCATGCTTTGTCTAGCTCTGTATCAAAAATAAATAAAACATTAAAAATTTTTTTAAAAATAAATAATAAATAAATAAACATTTAAAAAATAGACACACAGATCAGTGGAACAGAGCAGAGAGCCCAGAAATGAACCCATGATTATATAGCCAATTAATCTATGACAAAGGAGAAAGAATATACAATAAGTGAAGAATAGTCTCTTCAACAAATGGTGCTAAGAAAACTGGAAAGTCACTTGCAAAAGGATTAAGTTTTTCTAACTTTCTTAATACCATAGGCAAAAATAAACTCAAAATGGACTAAAGACCCAAATGTAACATCTAAAACCATAAAATTCCTAAATCATGAGC
>NW_021900513.1:0-589 GCF_006229205.1 Suricata suricatta
CATGGGAAGTGATGACGTCACTGAAATCGCGGGAAGCGATGATGTCACTGAAATCGTGGGAAGTGACATCACTGAAACCGTGGGAAGTGATGACATCACTGAAACCCTGGGAAGTGATGACATCACTGAAATCATGGGAAGTGAATACATCACTGAAATCGTGGGAAGTGATGATATCACTGAAACCATGGGAAGTGATGACGTCACTGAAATCGCGGGAAGCGATGATGTCACTGAAATCGTGGGAAGTGACATCACTGAAACCGTGGGAAGTGACGACAGTATTCAGGGAAAACGCTTCATTCAACCCACACGGGCAAGAGTCTATGAAAAGGCAACCAGACCTGAACGCCTTCCTATCGCGGTTGGCGCCGACTGCTACGGAGGGCGTCTCATCCCGAACCCGGTCACTGGGGCGCCTCGGAACGGAAGCTCCACCGGGCTCATCCCAGTAAGAAAAGCGGCCCCCAGGGACCCGCGCCTGGCCGGTGGGTCAGGGTCCCACGGCGCCCGCGCGCGTCAGCCCCGACACCCTCAGCACGCACCTGTGGACAAGGCCTCCTCCCGAACCTCATCCTCTCCGGGCTGG
>NW_021900514.1:0-589 GCF_006229205.1 Suricata suricatta
GGCAGAAGCCTGCAGAAGCCTGAGGAATATCAGTCCAGTAAAATAAACTGTCCTGCCTCTTTGCCATCGGACTGGCAAATGTTGCCCCAGAAAGCTGGGAAACAGCAAAAGTTCCTGATAGGATGTTCTGTTGGTATTAATTGCCTCTGATCTGGGCATGGGATTTCAACATGGCAGAAGGTAAGGGGAGCCTACGCCTCTATCCCCAGACTGTAATGGGGAGTCCTCAGGTGGCCACTAGATGGCCCACCAATTTGGCTAAGGTTAGTAATGTAGAAAGAATCATAAAGGCGTATTGCACTTATAAGCCCAAGGATCCTGAAGAAATTGGCTGTCATTCTTACTTTTGTAAACTAGGCAGCACCAGATATTAGAAACCCTAAAGGAGACCCTTACCAAATTAACCATGGAGACTGGCGGAAATTGGGTAAACTCTCCTTCCCTATGCCCTTTACAGGGTAAGAAATTCCCCTTACACCAAGGAGGGCTATGCCAGGCTTTAGGGGTACAATGGTAACTCAGCTGACCCAGGATTGGGTCAGTTACAAGACAGAGGGGGGAATGTAAGGACGCAGGTTTAAGACAATAG
>NW_021900515.1:0-589 GCF_006229205.1 Suricata suricatta
GGGGCAAAATTCCTCAGGTGGTTCCAATCCTTGCATAAATCAATCACAGTGCATGCATCTTCCTGCCCCTGTCTTTCCCTTTAGGGAAAAGGACATTGATGCAAGTACTGAAGCAAAACATTGATGTAGCAGTCCTCATCCTCCCATTTAGAGATTTTCCTACCATTTGCTGATCCAATATCTTTCCACCACTGTACATCTTTCATATTTTCAATCCTCATCATTTTCCAATTGACAATGAATTTTAAAATGTTTCTATGACCTAGAGTATTTATTCATTTGGCACACTTTCCCAGCTAAGTGCCAAATTTTGAAACAGACTCTTGGGGACCTTGGTGCTTTCCTACATTCTGATTCCCCTAATGTCATTCTAACAATTTTTTGTGTTTATTTTAGGCATGGAAAGTCTCTGAATTAACAAGAAATGGTATTAACACAACATATCAACAAGAAAGACATAGCCATGACTGTGCCAAAGGTGTCATGTGTATAGTCCAAACTAAAGGCCTACCGGTAATGAGATAAGTTATAATTGAACACAATTTTCTGAATATAATTGAGTTAGGATTAAGCTCTTTCCAGGCAAAAA
>NW_021900516.1:0-589 GCF_006229205.1 Suricata suricatta
ATTCCTCTTAAGAGGAAGTGAAAAAATTACCCATATTAAAAGCATTGAAAATAAGCATCATTAAGAAAACACCATTAAATGATGAATAGTTCTACATCTCTTTAATCTCTTTGTATCCATTAGCTACTGCTCTCCAGAGTGAAAATAAATATGGTTTTTGTTATGGCTTCATACTTCTTTAAAATGGTAGCTAAGAGGTTTCCAATTTGGTCAGTCCGACATCTAATGCCATTTGGGTATTAAACAGATTTGTGTGTTAATCATCAAGCCAAAGGCATAACGAGAAAATAATGTCACCTGAGTGTCATCTCACTGTGCTTTCCATGTGTACTCAGACACCCTTCCGGGAACTCCACTAGCAAGTCTAAGGAATTCATACAGCTCGATGTTGTACACACATCAAGGAAACTGCTAATGCAGCGGACAGTTAAAAGACAATGGCAGTAAGACATCTGATTTAAACTTTTGATAATAAAATAATACAGAAGTGGATGGGGCGGTTACGTATCTTGATTTCGGCTCAGGTCATGATCTCATTGGTTCGTGAGTTCGAGCTCCGAGTCAGGCTCTGTGATGACAGCTTGGATCC
>NW_021900517.1:0-589 GCF_006229205.1 Suricata suricatta
CCTGCCGGCTGCCCCCACGGGCCATCACCTCACGGGCCCGGCGCCGTCGCGCTGTGTGACGCTGGTGCGCTGGCTTCACGCCAGGAGGCCCAGCGACACGGCAGTGGGCCCGGCGGTTGGCGGGTGCAGGTGTGTGCTAAATGTGCACGTGCGTGTGTCCTCACAGCAGCTCAGAGGGTAAACACAGACGGACTCGGCAGGCGCTTCGCACGGGGCCTGTCCGGTCACAGACGGCGAGCGGCCGGCCCAGCGCCAGCCGGGACAGGTGCACGGAAACACGGGCCTCTGAGCCGCCTCCCCTCCGCCACCCGGTCCCGAAGGGCCCCCCAGCCCCGGGCCCGACCCAGGCCGCGAGGGGTGCACGCGAGCAGCCACAACGCTCAGAAATCGGCGCGAGGACTTCCCACTAAACAGCAATGAAGCGGCTAAGGCCAGCAGCTCTGTCTGGATCCTTCACTCCAGGGACTCGCACCTCGTTTACAAGACCGTCCTTACAAATGCCACGCTAGGGTAGGGCACCTTGTCAGGCTTTGCAGGTTTTATAAATAATCCTTCTCCTCAGAACGCAGCTCCCGTGACCCAGAGCTGC
>NW_021900518.1:0-589 GCF_006229205.1 Suricata suricatta
AAATATATGTTTGGGTATAGGTCATTACTTAACACCTTTAGTAATCAAAATGTTAAGTGTCACTGAATTTCTTTGTCAAAGTACATCATAATGAACTCTCCCCAGATCTTTAGATTTTGTCACAGAACGTGTTTCTTCTTCAAGGGAAGTTGTAAGGAGGACTTTTGGGGCGAATGCAGCATTTAACATTTTTTAGGTTAATACTAAAAGGGGTAGAAATTTCCAGAGCTAGAAGCTGCATTGAAGCTGAACAAAAATTAGAAACATGGGAAATTATAGTTTTGTGACTCTTGTCGAAAATATTGCTGTTCCTTTAATCCAGATTGAGAACCTTTCTTGTGAGAAATCTGTGATACTCAGAAATGTTATAAAGTATTTGTTTGTCTAGAACATTTATCTTTTCTCTCTACTTAAACTCAGTGAGTATTCTTTCTTTCATGGCCATTACAATTGTTTGCATAAGTTCATTGAGAATCTGTTCATTTTATAGTAGGGCACCATTGGAAATACTGGTTGTTTGACCAAGGCTTTGACTGGAATGTCCTATTCGAGAGTCATGCATAGGCTCAGAGATGACCTGACAGCTTTA
>NW_021900519.1:0-589 GCF_006229205.1 Suricata suricatta
TCTCTCTCTCTCGATAAATAAATAAGCTTAAAAAAAGAAATGCAGAATCTCAGGCCCTCCCTCAGACATACTGAGTTAGAATCTTCATTTTAACAGGATCCCCAGGTAATTCCTTTGCACACTGACGTTTGAGAACCACTGGCTTAGATGGAGGCACTTTTCAGGCTCTCCATTCCCATGTTCCCATAAAATATGTGCCATAGGTGCAATGCAACTTTCTGTTTGACTTTAGTCTATCTTATTTTATTAAAACTTTCAAAGTCTTGACCCACTGAATTAGTTTCAAGACATACCAATGCATGGAGGAGGGGTAGCTGTAGTTTGACAAACGTGGGTCTATCTAATAATCTGTGATGTGCTTCTTATATGGTGCATATATTTATCTTTTCAGGCACATATTTTATGGGAACATGGGAATGGAGAGCCTGAAAAGTGCCTCCATCTAAGCCAGTGGTTCTCAAACGTCAGTGTGCAAAGGAATTACCTGGGGATCCTGTTAAAATGAAGATTCTAACTCAGTATGTCTGAGGGAGGGCCTGAGATTCTGCATTTCTTTTTTTAAGCTTATTTATTTATCGAGAGAGAGAGA
>NW_021900520.1:0-589 GCF_006229205.1 Suricata suricatta
AAATTTCTTTATATTTTCTGTTCTCTAATGAAATTTCCCGTGTTGAAATTGATTGCATATGTAGTTTCTTTACTACCTGGATATATTAAAATCCTTGTCTGATTATTTCAACATGATTGATGTCCAGGACTCTGTGAATGTTGTGTTGAAGACTGCTACATCTTCTGAAGAATGCTGATGTTTTGATTGGACAAGAAAGTGACTCTATTAAACTCAGTTTTCAAATATCACCTCATCTGTAATGGGCAGCGGCTCAAATCCCAGTGGTGTTTGCATGTTTGTTTTGTTTTATCTTAATGATGTGCACACGTGGTTCGGGGTGAGCACGAGACATGGGCAGAGTTCACATATAGAACGTAAGCTCCCTTCTCTGGGTCTTCACTGCCAGAAACTGTGGCCTCCCTTTGCTCTGTCTTTGTGTTCCAAGTTGAGAAAGAGGCTGGGTATCTTGTTTGTTTTGTTTTAGCCTCTCCATGCCACACTGTAATCAGAGAGAACATACTCTGTGCTATTTCATTATTCCAAGTTTTGGCTTTTTTCCAAAATATGCCCATATTTATTCAACTTTCATAGTCTTTGGGCAGTTTTT
>NW_021900521.1:0-589 GCF_006229205.1 Suricata suricatta
GGAGCATCCCGAGGAGTCTGGCGTCCTCACTGGCTGAGCAGCCTAAGAGACACTTGAAGAATAGTCATTTCTGTGAGAGCTTCTGAAGTTGTTCACCCTGCCATGGGCTCTCTCTCATCTCTCCTCTCCTAAAGTGCCTGTACTCATGGGCACATGTCTTCTGAAGACTTTTCTGTCGATGTGGATTCCTTGGGGAAAACATGAAAGTGCGATTAAATTTTATGTCTATGCCCTTTTGCGGCAAGGTCCGATGTTGGCAAGAAACCTGATTGGAAAACACAAGAGATCCTGTAGCATGAAGCTGTAGGAATTACTAAAAGGACAGGGAAAATTTGATATTTTCAAGAGCTATGCAATCCAAGGGCCCAAAGCTAAGAAATGCAACAGTGCACCCAGAATCCGTTGTACCTGCATTACTTATTCAAAGAGGCACCCATTTCCAAGAATACGTTTGGCATGGTGACTAGAAGAAGGAGGAAAAAAAGTGGTTGACCATGTTCACCATGCAAGGGTGGAGGCATCTTGACAGAAAAGTGAAGAGAGAGAAGGGCCTTGCCCTCACCTATTTTGTCCTCTTCCCCATGATTAA
>NW_021900522.1:0-589 GCF_006229205.1 Suricata suricatta
GTCACTCATCATCAGAGAAATACAAATCAAAACCACACTGAGATAATACCTCACACTGGTCAGACTGACTAAAATGAACAAAACAGGAGACTATAGATGCTGGTGAGGATGCAGAGAAATGGGCACCCTCCCACACTGTTTGGTGGGAATGGAAACTGGTGCAGCACCTCTGGAAAACAGTGTGGAAATTCCTTAAAAAATTAACAATAGAATTCCCCTATAACCCAGCAATAGCACTGTTAGGGATCTACCCAAGGGATACAGAAGTGCTAATGCATAGGAGCACATGTACCCCAATGTTCATAGCAGCACTTCCAACAATAGCCAAATCATGGAAAGTGCCTATGTGTCCATCAACTGATGAATGGATCAAGAAGATGTGGTTTATACATACAATGGAATACTACATGGCAATGAGAAAGAATGAAATCTGGCCATTCATGGCAATGTGGAGGGTGTCATGCTAAGTGAAATAAGTCAGGCAGAGAAGGACAGATACTATATGTTTTCACTTATAAGTTGACCAGGAGAAACTTAACAGAGAACCATGGGGGAGGGGAAGGGGGAAAATAGTTGGGGAGAGGAAGGG
>NW_021900523.1:0-1345 GCF_006229205.1 Suricata suricatta
CTCAGTATCAGAATCCGAGTCTCTGACTTCTGCAGGCTCTTCTCCCTCTTGGGACTGGGCCATCCTGGGGAAAGGGGATCCCTCCAAGGGGTCTTGGGGGGAGACGACCGCGGTGAAATTGGGGGCTAGCACGCTGTCGGGGGCTGGCGAGATGGCTGAGGCAGGGGAGCGGTGAGGCCGGGCGGGGGCCAGGGCCCGGGCGGCCGGGACCCACTCCTGGGAGCCCTGCCAGGCCCACGGGGCGGGGCTGAGGCTGGAGGTCGGGGGCTCAGCTGCTGCTGCTGCCGGGAGGGCCGTCCAGGGGCTGTGCGGAGCCTGGAGACCGACGCCTGGGCCCCCTGGGAAGGCGGAGCCTGCACCGCCAGGGACCCGGGGCAGGGCGGGGTCAGGGCCAGAGGCTGCAAAAAGGACGAAGGGAGGGGCAGGGGCAGAGACACCTTGGGGGACCGTGGCTACGTGGCCTTGGGGCGCCGGTGTGGGGCTCCCCGACCTGGCCCTACGGGCGGTCTCTGCAGCCTAGCGTGCTTGGCCCGGGGGTTCTTGAACCACACCTGGAGGGACAGAGGGGACACAGCGGAGGTAAGCGGGCGAGGCAGGGGCACCTACCTGCTGGGCCGCGTGTGGGGCGCTCTGGAGACACAGGCAGCCCCATAGCTCTCCCAAGCCTCGCAGGCCCAATTCAAGGTCTCCTGGGGTGCAGAGGGCAGTGGGTCGGGGCTTGGACACCCAGGAGAACAGCAGCCAGGGAGGGGCCTCCCCCAGGGGGTCCCCCCTTCACAGAAGCCCTGAGCTCTGGTGCCACGAAAGGGGGCGGGGCTCAGTCTGGGTGGGGCCACGTCGGCTGGTTTGTGCCCCACAGGGCTGAGGCAGCCTGGGGTCCAGCCTTGAGTCCCCTAAGGGGGCCCCTTGCTAGCTGTGAGCCAGGGAGCACCCAGACCTCTGGCTCACCTTCTCCCCTGCAGCCTGGGAGGGTCCAGCGGGAGGACATGCCACCTTCCCAGTGGATCCTGTCAACAGTGGGGGCCCAGGGGACGGGGCTTACTAGCACTTGGTGCTCCTCCAAGTTGAGCCTGGCTGCCAGGGCCACGCGTTCCTTGTAGTTGGGGTACTGGTTGGTGCGGAAGTAATCCTCCATCTCTTCCAGCTGGTCCTTGAGGTACACCGAGCGCTTCTTCTGGGCCCCCGGGAGCCCTTGGGTTGGTGGGGGTCCTGACCGAGGAGAAACAGGGTCAGAGAAGCCCCACAGACAGTCCCCAGCCCACCCAAGACTGTCCCCCTGCCTGGGCTAAGCCCCAGGGAGCAGGTGGGAGGCTCAGGCCTGCGGGCTGGGGGTGGGAACAGCTGT
>NW_021900524.1:0-589 GCF_006229205.1 Suricata suricatta
CTCAGTCTGGCAAGCCTGCCTAGTGTCTATGCAGGCATTGAAATAGTTCCCAATTGTAAATCACAAAGCTGAGACCGCTATAGCTAAGCGTCACCTAAGTTCCTTTGGGACATGGCCAAATGGGCATCTGACTGGTCTCATTAGAGGAGGCACCCCTACCCTTTGTCTGTCTTTGCGACACCGCCTCACGAGAACATGGGGTTGGAACTGTGCAGAGAAGGAGACCTTACTGGTCTGGCTGAGATAAAATCATACTGAAGGGGACACTGACTCTGTGTTCCTCTGCCTTGTAGAAGTGAGGGCTTCTCCCTCACTCATTTCCCTGGTTAACAACTATAATTGGAGAAAAGTTTAAAACTGAAAACTCTCCTTCTCTGCCCCATCCCCCCATGGGAGCCTCTTCTCTTGCTCTCCCTTCCCCCATTCCTTTCTGTACCACCTGGGTGGGGAAGAGCAGGCCTGCACAACAGGCTCAGGTCTCTGGCAAGGCCAGCTTTCCCTCGGCCTTAGGTGATAAGAAACAAAGGACCCCAGAAGTCAGATTCTTTGCACCAAATTTCCAGGTCAAAAATTAACTAGGGAACAAATG
>NW_021900525.1:0-589 GCF_006229205.1 Suricata suricatta
ATTTCTTAGCCTCAGCAGTTCCTTGACATTCTTTCTACTTTAACTTTCATTTGTCAAGGCATTTTTAAATTTATTCTTAGCCTTCTTAAATAGTAGGGGTTGTTTTAATTTTTCTTTATATCTCAGAAGAGCATGTGGTTATGTTCCCATTAATGCCCTTTACCCATCCAAATATTTACTTAAATCAGGTTATTGGTTTGGATATATGTGGTATGTGTATTTTGGGGATGGGAGTGGGGAGGTGTGTTAGTTAACATGAGGAAAGCACAACTGAAATTTAATCTAAAGGTTTTGAGATATATCATTTTACTTTAAATCCTCTGATTTTAAATATAAAATATGCTTTTCTCCAACTTGTTAAATTATTAAAAAACTTTAACTTATTAAATAATGGACCAAGTTAATTAATTGGTCCATTATTTAATAAATTTTGTGTTTGTGTAGGAGGTATCAGGTACTAGACAAGCAGGTCTCAGTCTTAAGTAACTGTGTTTATCTCTTAGGACCTTGTGGCAGGTAGGAGAGAGGGTGGAAAATGGAGGAGAGAGGGTTAGAAGTTTAAGACTGCAATTTCTGAATCCATCGCCAG
>NW_021900526.1:0-589 GCF_006229205.1 Suricata suricatta
TCCCTCCTTCGTGCTAAGACAAGTCTCAGTTAGTCTAAGGCACAGACTTACTCAATACACTTTGCTTTTAGCATCGCTCATAACTTGAGACTGAAACTCATGAAATTCTTTCCCCGCATGTCCCCACAACCTGTCTCCAGGTGTAAGAACATGAGTCTGAACCAAACAGACGCCATGACAGGCTTTGTTTCCCCTCTAAGCTAGAAGGTCTAAGGTCAGTCCCTCCGGAACCATTAGGCGGTTATACATTACCCAGGGCAAAAGAGACCTCTTTGCGGTATCCAATCAGGAAAGCCCAGCTACCTCTCCCCACATTCCTGGGGGTGAGACCTGCAGATGGGAACTTTAGATAGGACCCTGCTACCTAGTGTTAAAGTTAATCTGATAGTCACCAAACAAGACCCTGAACTCGCTCTGTAATTGGTTGATTTCAAAGATACCCTAAATGTTGTAATTGGGTCCCGCCAAAAGTAACGAACACCCTGGACAATGTGTATGGTTAGAGTTACTGCCAATGCTGTTATACAATGATGATTGGAGGTCACAATTTCTTGTAACTCCCCCTTCCCAAACCCCATAAAAACCCTAC
>NW_021900527.1:0-589 GCF_006229205.1 Suricata suricatta
TGAAGAAAGCAAGTTTCAATGCTTGAATAATTTTCTATGGATTATGCAGATGAATCCCAACTTCCTGAGAAGCCAGGATTAGAACCAAATCTCTACACACTACAGTGCAATTGTTAGAGGAATCAGATTAAAAAATGAATAAAAGTTTGCTCCAGAGCTGAAAATATTTTTTTAAATGTTTTTTTATTTATTTTTGAGACAGAGAGAGAGACAGCACAAGCAGGGCAGGATCAGAGAGAGAGGGAGACACAGAATCTGAAGCAGGTTCCAGGCTCTGAGCCGTCAGCACAGAACCCGACGCGGGGCTCGAACACACGAACCGAACCGTGAGATCATGACCTGAGCTGAAGCCCGACGCTCAACCGACTGAGCCACCCAGGCGCCCCTGAAAATATTTTTTAAAAAGGATCTGAACACAGAAAAAGAACACGTTCTTCTGGGAAGCTATAGACTATGTTTAAGATAGATGTCCAAAAGATGTGTCCATCATCCAGTGGGCATCCAGATTCACAAGACTCTCAGAGCAGGAATAGAACTCAGAGTTTGTGGGGTTCTGTGATTCATTAGCACATCAGGGTCACCTGAGGTG
>NW_021900528.1:0-589 GCF_006229205.1 Suricata suricatta
GCTCAACCCCTTCTTTGGTAATAACAGAGTGAGAAACCACAGTAATGTGTGTCCTGAGCTCCTTGGGCTCACTGCCCTATTTCCTCCCCTCTGACCTCAGGCCCCATGGCTCAGTCCAGTCACCCCACCCCAGCTCAGGACTTCCCTGTACTGCCCATCAAATTGGCCCTTGTTTACATAGAAAACAAAAGGGGAGATATCCATTCCCCTCAACATGGCAGCCACCCCTACTCAGCCCTGACCGCCCCCTTCCCCCAGTGCTGTCCAACGCCTTCCACAAACATCTGACTCCTAAGAGAACCTTATTTCTCTGGAAACAGTCCAGAGGTGCACCTATAGGCCACATCTGTGGAGGAATACTGTATTGGGTGTATTTATTCACAAAATTGGTTTTGGATCCATGGGAGCAAATCAGTGTCTTTTCATAGATCTAGCATCCTCACCATGGATGGACCCTGGGGCAGGAGGATGAGAGGGGGAGAGTCTGGCCCCGCACCCATCCAGCCCCAGCAGGATGGAGAGAGAGAGCTCCTGCCTCCTTATTGGAAGAATGAGTTCTAATCATGGCCCGGCAGCTGTAAGGCTCAAC
>NW_021900529.1:0-589 GCF_006229205.1 Suricata suricatta
TTGACAAAAGACATTAAAGATACAAAGTGAATAATATACTGGTACACATCAGTAAACATTTAACAGTACAATGGAGATGTAAGACCTAGAAAATAAGGAAACAAAATCTAAAGTGACAGAAGGAAGAAAGGGACCAAGAGCCCAGCAACCTAGATCTTCCATACAGTCCCTTTATGGTCTTGAGCTTCTAAATAATGTACCACTACTTCTAACTTATTAAAATAAGAAAACTCTATCAGATGATTCATAACATACTTTAAAATTCAAAAACTGTGAGACCCTCATTAATTGAATTTTAATAATTTCACAAGTTACTGCAAGTGCTCTGTAAACTATTATCTTCCAGCTCTAAGGTATCCTCCTATACTCTGTCAGGGTGCAGGCGCAGAGGCTGTGCAAACTCATTTCTTTCTTACCATTAGTGCCATTAGAGGACACTAGAGGGAGACTGCAAGCCTGGGGAGGAAGAGGGGACTTCCTTGCTCCTTCCTCTTTGCTGCCTGTGGGCTTCCTCTGCTCACTGTGTCTGTGAGCATCCCCTAACCTCACTGTTCACCTCAGCAACCTTGATTTCTTTCCAGAACAGCAG
>NW_021900530.1:0-589 GCF_006229205.1 Suricata suricatta
AAGAAGGAAGAGGTAAAGCCTTATCTACTTGTGCATCCCACTTTCTCTCTGTCTCAATATTCTATGGTTCTCTTCTTTTTGTGTACATTCGACCAAATTCTGATAAAGAAGAGGATAAAGTAATACTTGGTGCTATTTTTTATACTCTAGTAATTCCTTTATTAAACCCCTTTATCTATAGTCTAAGAAATAAGGAAGTATTGAATGTTATAAAAAAAATTATGAAGAAAATTTTATAGCATTCTGAAAAAAAATATCATTCTCTATGGAAAACTAACTTTGGTTTTCAAAATCATGGAATATAAAGAAAGTAGGAAATGGTCACTTTCTACATAAAATATTAAATTACTAACACATAACAGTATAATAAGTTCAGCAAGGAGAAATCGAGCTACAATATATTTCAAAATCTAAGCTGCTAGGCTCCCAGCAGGAATGAACTAAACAATTATTCTTGAGGTCACAAACTGTATCGCAATGAAATTAGTTAAACTATTAAGTAATTGTTTCAAATTATAATGAGTTACGATTTTCTACAAATCCTAAGAATAGAAGTCAGTATATATAAAGATCGCCTCCATTTAGAATT
>NW_021900531.1:0-589 GCF_006229205.1 Suricata suricatta
GCCAGCCACCAAAGCAAATACATCTCATCTGTGATAGCATAAAAGTGCATGGACTAGAACTTTGAACAAAGGCAGGCCTGGAAAATACAACTTGGCTCAATTGCAGAACAAGGAGATCAGACTCATTAGAGTGGCCTACAGTGCCTAGTCCCAGCAGAGCGTGGCATGCCGCCATTCTACTCTCTGCAGAAACCAAGGTGGAGAGTCTGAGAGCAGGCTCCGAGACCTACCACACCAAACCATGCCTATCCACAAGAGGGAGATGCAGCCTTTTTTTTCTTTCTCTTTATTCTTCTTTTTTTTGCTTTTTTTCTTCTTTTTTTTGTACTTACTTTTTATTGTTACCTTTTTTACATATACATTTTTAAATTTTTACTCCTTATTTTCCTTTCCCTTTCTCCCCTTTTTTTTTACCTTCTTGCAATCCAGATATATTCTCCTGGATCTCATCCTTACCTCTCCCCTCAACTGGTCATACACTTTTAGACTGTCCATTGTCCTTTGTTGTCTCTGACCCCCTTTATTTTTTTTTCTTCTCTTCTTTTCCTCTCTTTCTTCTCCATTTTCTTTCTTTTCTTTCCCCCTTTTA
>NW_021900532.1:0-589 GCF_006229205.1 Suricata suricatta
CTCAGAAAAAAGAAACAGTGACCCAGTTGCCCCTAAGGGCACATGTCACACAATTTCAATGGAGAATCATTTCTAAAACTGCAGACAAAAGAGATGTAGGCATATAGCCAACATCCTGATGTAATACATTAGAATACGGCAGAATTAATTGATTGTAGAAGTAAATAAAATAAAATATAAGGTAGATTGTAATCTCCCATAGGGCAGAATTTCTGGCTCACTTCTGAAATGCTGAGTAAGAATTATGTGTCCTTGCAAAGTGGAAAGCTCACTCATGTAGTTGTATCTGATAGTGGACATTTTCGGATTTATTTTTCTGTGTATTATGCTCTGGCTGTATCAGATTGGCCCCCCAATGCCTTCTTATAACATGTACTTACCGCATTGATTTAGACACTAAAAATACATACATGCTTTGTAAGTAAGCTGGCCCGAAATTAAATTCAGCCACAATTAACAAAATTAACTGCTTTCTCTACACCAATAAATAGAGGTTAATAACCTTTCATTTATAAGGGAATGTTTGCAATATCAACTTTTTTTAGGTTTGCTTTCTTGGTTGTGAATAAAATAGCCATAAATTCTAACC
>NW_021900533.1:0-589 GCF_006229205.1 Suricata suricatta
AAATTAAAGCAATAAAAATCTTTCATTTTTGTCCAAGTGATTCATAAGGTATGTTTTCTTAAAAGAATAGGCAAATCAATTCAAATTTGGGGACATGGCTAAGCAGGCTCTGATTTATCAGTTTAAAAACAGCTGGCACCTAACAAGTCCAGTTATATGTGCGAGGGTCTAGCATACACAGAAGGAAAAAATCCACGTGCGACAGAAAAGACTGCATGTCTGCAGGTGTCTATTTCCTGTCGGGATTAAAGGTCCTCTCACTCAGGAAAGCATCCTGATGGGCCTGGCCCAACCAGAAGAAATTTAGCTGAACTAATACGATGTAGGGTTTTTTTCTTGGTGGGTGAAGGAGACGGGGAGTTCTGGGGCCCTCAGACTCTCAGAAAAACAAGCCCTCGGAGCAAAGTGCAGCATTCGGTAATGACCACAGGCATTTCCCGAGCACTCTTTGAAGCAGTTTATCTGTGTGTTCTCAGTTCTCATAGGAACACCGTGAGCTGGTACTATTGCATCCACTTTACAGAGCAGGAAACTGAAGGAGAGAACATTAAATAACAATCCTCAAGTGACAAAGATGGCAGGTCACAGA
>NW_021900534.1:0-1345 GCF_006229205.1 Suricata suricatta
AGCACTGCTTTTGGTTTGCTAATTTGTTTCAGAGAAACAAATTGGTCCCCAGCTATGGCAAAACAAGAAAGTGATTCCTAGAAGTGAAACCATGATAACAAGATTTCATTATATGGAGTTTGAGCAGTATCTGGCCTTCCTCCTCATTTCTATGAGCTGAATCTCCAACCCTTGGGATCCACAATCTCCATGTGACATTTCTTCCACGTGTGCATGGTCTGGTTGCTAAGCCACAGGGAGAGCATGACCTAATGCTGTTTTCAAAAAGATCAATTATTGTTTGTCTACTCTTGTATCTGTGCCCTTTTAAAATATAATACAGACAAATCTTTCTCTACCAGACCTGAATGAGGGCCAACTGGTCCCTGTTGACACACCCCAGAAATGCTGAGAGGAACTTTAGATGGCAGACTGAGGGGTAGTTTGAACTTACTAGAGTTTTTCCACTCTGTGTGGACCTACGTCTCCTATAGATTTGACAGGAAGCCCATGAGACAAGGGTGGGTAAAATCAAACAGGAATGGTGGTGTAGATCCTTAGAGATGTTAATATCAGAATATACATGATGTCCTGCTATAAAAAATATGTCATCGCTTGGTAGTAGTGGTGGTGGTGGTGGTGGTGGTGGTGGAGTGTGTGTGTGTGTGTGTGTGTGTGTGTGTGTGTGTGTATGTGTGTGTGTGTGTGAGACAATCGTCAAAGAGTAGCTGTATAGTAACCAGGCTCGGAATTCAATGAGTTGAGAAGGATTTCAGGAATTTCTTAAGAAACAGTATAGAAAAAAGAATCTGGATCAATCATCAAGGCTTCTGGGATGTTTCTGCAAAATATGGTTCTCAAACCTGGCTGAACATGAGACATCTGGGGATATCCTCATGAAGCCCTATGCCCAACAGTACACTGGAGGACCAAGTGTAAATCGGATGCTGCCACTTTTGAAAACCTTTTGGCAGTATCTACTGAAGCAGTGAATAGTTATCTTCTACCATCCAGTGCTTTCATCCTTGGGTATGAGCCCAAGAGAAATGCACACATGTGTTCGCCAAAAGAGACATGTACAGGAATGGTCAGCATTACTGTAATAGGTCAAAACTGAAAACTAACCCAATACCTGTTGCCATAATATTAAAAAGCAGGGAGAATGAGCAGGTGATACACATGGATGTGGGTGACTCTTACAAACACAATGCTGAGTGAAAGAAGCCAGACATACAAAATGATACTGTGTGAGTCTCCATAAATCAAAGCAAAAACTGAGGTTTTCTGAAGAGTTCTGCTTCAAGACTCTAGTAGAGAAATCTTGCCTGAGTTTCTAGTCTGTTGGTCTGCCAATTCCTTAAAATAA
>NW_021900535.1:0-589 GCF_006229205.1 Suricata suricatta
CCCTAGCCCTGGTTAAACTCAATTTTTCTAACTTCTCCTCTTCTGCCCCAAACAGCTGAACCTGGCTGGAGGAAGGCAGGCATCCATGCTGATAAATATAATTTTAAACTGTCACCAACACTTGCTTCAAGTTGCCAGCAGTTCTACCACATTTCCTCAATCACTCTCTCTTTCTCTTAGGTAAAGATTTCACATTTTCTTTTCTCTCATAGAACTCCAACAACCCCTTCTCCTCTCTCATTTGATTTCCTTGATTCTTGTGTCATTGAGAAAATATGATCAACAAGAAGAAAATGTCCACATGCTCTTACTACTGAATTTATCAGTTTACTTGAATATGTACTCATATAACCAGCCTTCCCACCTCTGGCAACGGTGACCAAATGGTGCCTCTATCTATGAATAAGACTTTCCTTTGAGCTTACGATTCCATTCCTCTAAATTACTCTAAGGGATTATTTCTGCAACTGTAATTGGTCTTCTCTCTCCTGTATTGTCATTTTTCCTCTCTTATTGGGTAATTTTTTTGATCAGCGTAAACAGCTGCAATCTCTCCCACATGAAAAAAGAGCCTTTCTTTACCACACAT
>NW_021900536.1:0-589 GCF_006229205.1 Suricata suricatta
TTCATATATAAAATACACAAGAAACTTAAACAATTCAATAGCCAAAAAAAATTAAAAATGGGCAGATGACTTAAATACATATTTTCCAGAAGAAGATATACTAATGGCCAACAGGTATATGAAAAGGTGCTCAATGCCATTGACCATCAGGGAAAGGCAAATGAAAATTACAGTGAGATATCACTGTGCATCTGACAGCAAAATGACAAGAGGTAAGTGTTGGTGAGGATGTGGAAAAAAGGGAACGCTTGTATATTGTTGGTTGCTAACTGGCCCAGCTACTATGGGAAAACAGTATGGCGGCTCCTCAAGAAATGTAAACTAGGGGGCGCTTGGGTGGCTTAGTCAGTGAAGCCTCTGACTTTGGCTCAGGTCATGATCTCACAGTTCCTGAGTCTGGGCCCTGCATCAGGCTCTGTGCTGACAGCTTGGAGCCTGGAATCTGCTTCCGATTCTGTGTCTCCCTCTCTCTCTGCATCTCCCCCACTCATACTTCCTCTCTCAAAAAAGAAAATAAAAGAAAAAATATAGTAGCCAGTACCTAGTTGGAAAATACAGAGTGGGAAAGACAGAGGGAGGAATTAATGCA
>NW_021900537.1:0-589 GCF_006229205.1 Suricata suricatta
GGACAATACTTCGATGAAGGCCACAGCTGTGTTCCAATAAAACTTTATTTGCATAGACAGGTAGTCAGCCAGATTTGCCCAGTTGGCTGGTTTGCCCACTTCTGCCCTCAAAAACCGAAAGGCAGGGCACTAATTCATTTCTCAGTATCTCAAGCTTAATGACTCTAAAATCATAGTTACATCATACTCTGAGAAGAACAAAATGGCTGGAGGAATGCAGAACATGCTGGTAGGTCATGGAGGAGGGACACCTAATCTACCCCAAATGAGGGCTCCTGTTGGGTGAAAAGACTTGGAGGGAGGAGAGGGTCTGGGAGCTTCTCAGGTGTAGTGGTACGGGAGCTGGATTTTGAGGACAGAGTAGGAGCTTCAGGACGCCAGGCCAGAAGGGGATTCAGGGAAAGCCAAAGGCATGTGCCAAGGCACTGAGACTCAGCTGAGCTGGAATGTGTGGGTCCTGCATGTGCTCACCACCTAAGTCAGGGGGGCCAACTTCAGTGGCAGAAAAGGCTGGAAAGGCAGGCCAGGACCAAGCCATGAATGGTCTCCTGCCTCATCCAAAGGCATCTGGGTGCTCCAGAGCACTGAG
>NW_021900538.1:0-589 GCF_006229205.1 Suricata suricatta
TTCATATATAAAATACACAAGAAACTTAAACAATTCAATAGCCAAAAAAAATTAAAAATGGGCAGATGACTTAAATACATATTTTCCAGAAGAAGATATACTAATGGCCAACAGGTATATGAAAAGGTGCTCAATGCCATTGACCATCAGGGAAATGCAAATGAAAATTACAGTGAGATATCACTGTGCATCTGACAGCAAAATGACAAGAGATAAGTGTTGGTGAGGATGTGGAAAAAAGGGAACGGTGGTATATTGTTGGTTGCTAACTGGCCCAGCTACTATGGGAAAACAGTATGGCGGCTCCTCAAGAAATGTAAACTAGGGGGCGCTTGGGTGGCTTAGTCAGTTAAGCCTCTGACTTTGGCTCAGGTCATGATCTCACAGTTCCTGAGTTTGGACCCTGCATCAGGCTCTGTGCTGACAGCTTGGAGCCTGGAATCTGCTTCCGATTCTGTGTCTCCCTCTCTCTCTGCATCTCCCCCACTCATACTTCCTCTCTCAAAAAAGAAAATAAAAGAAAAAATATAGTAGCCAGTACCTAGTTGGAAAATACAGAGTGGGAAAGACAGAGGGAGGAATTAATGCA
>NW_021900539.1:0-589 GCF_006229205.1 Suricata suricatta
ATTTCCTTTGTCATCTTGACTTGATGGTGTTCTCCTTGGAGTTTGCTGATTCTGCTGAAGGAGGCAGTTCTGTGACCTGCCATCTTTGTCACTTGAGGATTGTTATTTAATGTTCTCTCCTTCAGTTTCCTGCTCTGTAAAGTGGATGCAATAGTACCAGCTCACGGTGTTCCTATGAGAACTGAGAACACACAGATAAGCTGCTTCAAAGAGTGCTCGGGAAATGCCTGCGGTCATTACCGAATGCTGCACTTTGCTCCGAGGGCTTGTTTTTCTTAGAGTCTGAGGGCCCCAGAACTCCTGTCTCCTTCACCCACCAAGAAAAAAAACCCTACATCGTATTAGTTCAGCTAAATTTCTTCTGGTTGGGCCAGGCCCATCAGGATGCTTTCCTGAGTGAGAGGACCTTTAATCCCGACAGGAAATAGACACCTGCAGACGTTCAGTCTTTTCTGTCTCACGTGGATTTTTTCCTTCTGTGTATGCTAGACCCTCGCACATATAACTGGACTTGTTAGGTGCCAGCTGTTTTTAAACTGATAAATCAGAGCCTGCTTAGCCATGTCCCCAAATTTGAATTGATTTGCCT
>NW_021900540.1:0-589 GCF_006229205.1 Suricata suricatta
GAAGACACGGCATCTCACCCAACACCAGCACACCGTGTGCCCTGACCGGAGGTGCAGCCCTCAGGCGAAGAGGACTGCCCACTCCAGACGGGACAACGCGTTGGGCCCACACCTAGACGCGCCCTCATCCAAGCGCAGGGCACCGGTGACGAGGGGAGCAGCGGTCGTGGGAAGAGGGGGCAGGGAAGAGCCACCATCCGGGAAGACCTTCAACAGAAGGCGGCGAGCCCGCGAGGCTAGATGGGAAGGGGAGGGCGTGAAGCTGGAAGAGGAGAGGACAGAGGGCCCGGCCCCTGGGCAGGCGGAGGAGGTGGGTGTGCGATGCGGGCGCCGGGCAGGGAGAAGGGGACGGAGGGGACGCTGTGGTCGTGGGGGACCTGTGCGACGCCCCGAGAGAAGGCCGGGGGCTCGAGCCCGCATCTGTGACGCGCCTGCTGGGGCGGAGGCCGAGGACAGGTGGCACTGCCGGCGGGCCCCACGGGCGCGGGTGCGCGGCGCCCACAGTTCAGTACTCGGTCCCCATCACGGAGGTGCTCGCGCCCCTGCGCCCCCCACCCCGGGACGAATGCGGAGTCAGGACGGGACATCG
>NW_021900541.1:0-589 GCF_006229205.1 Suricata suricatta
AGGATTCGTCCCTAGAGCCTTCAGAGGGAGTGTGGCCCTGCCAGCATATTAATTTTGGATTTCAAGCCTCAGGAAGAGTGAGGGAATAAATGTCTGTTTTTGTAATCCCCCCATTTTGTGGTAATTTGTCATGGCTGCCCTAGGACACTAATACACTAATCCAGACGGTGAGGAAGAAAAGTAAAGGCAAAACAAATTCCAGGTCTAACAAGCTAGAGAACAGTGTTGCTGGCTGTTTGGAGGGATCAGAAAGGATGAGAAGCTGGGTTTTAACTCACCAAGTTTTAGGCACAAGCAGGTCTAGCAGGGAGATGGGTGAGAACTGATAGACTCTGTGAGAAAATGCCCATGATGTCAGAAGGGGGATCAACGCATATTTTGTGCATCACCGGCGTTTGTTCATGGAGGCCTTCTTGCTCCGCAGCCCTGGGTCTCTGAAGGTACTAAAGAGCTAAAGGAATGAAAGCCCTCCCCTCAAGAAGTTCATGTCATACAATTGAGAGATGGGACCTACGTATGGGAAAAATAAGTCATCTCAAAAGGAGTAAATACCTCAATGGGTATAAGTTTACATTTTAGAGGGAGTGTT
>NW_021900542.1:0-589 GCF_006229205.1 Suricata suricatta
CCCTCCTCCTTCTCTCTGCCTCCCCCTCCCCTCCCCCTCCCCTCCCCTCCCCCTCCCCCTTCCATGTCTCCCCTCTCTGGCTCTCCCTTCCATCACAGCTCACAGGCGCATGCGCACACCTCCCCAGGGGCCAAGGGGGCATCCCCCCACCTTAGCATCCCTCCAGCTATTCCTGGTCACCCCCTCTCCCTTGCCCGTCATGGCCTGCGCCTCTGTGATAATCCTGGGATTAGGTCACTGGAGTCCTAGAGATGACCCCGTGTAAGCTCCTTGGTGGGTTGCTGGGTAAGCAGGTTCCAATAGCTGCCAGAGGAGCTGGGCACACAGTGGATGGGTCCTTCTCGAGTCGGGAGAAGAAGTGATTTCTGTGTGGCCATTGCAGACACTGGCCAGGGTGGGGAGGGGTGGAGGGTGGGGGGTGCCCGGTGGGCCTCCAACAAGCCCTGCCGGGTGGTAAGGTTACCATGGAGACGCGCACAGCACGGGCAGGAGGGGCCGGCTTGTCCTTGGGGTCAGGGAAGAGGTTCCCCCTAAAGAGACATTTAAATTAAGGCCCTGTGGAATGGGGGGAGGGGGGAGGGGGAAGCAG
>NW_021900543.1:0-589 GCF_006229205.1 Suricata suricatta
GCAAACAAGATTTATTTCAACTCTTTGGGAAGGAAGCAGAAGTCTTGTTCCTGGAGCTCAGATACCTCAACACGTTCTGACCAAGAGGACATTTAAATAATGTAGAGGGGATAGTAGACATGAGATCCGAAATCTGAAGGGAGGATTCATCATTATTTCTAGAATGTGCTGATGATCTAATATATACCTGTTAAAATTATACCAGGGCTATATTGCATTAAATCATATTATAAGCACTGAAAACAAAATGCACATGGCTTTTAATGCAGCAATCCCAAATTTCTGTCTTTTTTTTTTTTGAGATACCTAACCTAACCCAGAGATCAGCAAATTAGAAGCCAAATCTAACCCATCTTTTGTTTTTGTGCAGCCTATCATTTAAGAACAGTTTTTATATTTTTATTTATTATTATTATCCATTAATTTTCTAATACTTATTTATGTTTGAGAGAGAGAGACAGAGACAGAATGTAAGTATGGAGAGAGAGAGAGAGAGATCTAGAATCAGAAGCAGATTCCAGACTCTGAGCTGTGAGCACAGAGCCTGATGTGGGGTTCAAACCTACGCACCACGAGATTATGACCTGAG
>NW_021900544.1:0-589 GCF_006229205.1 Suricata suricatta
TGGAGTACTACATGGCAATGAGAGGGAATGACATATGGCCCTTTGTAGGAAAGTGGATGGACCTTGAGGGTGTCATGCTGAGAGAAATAAGTCAGGCAGAGAAGGACAGAAACCATATGTTTGCACTCATAGGTCTAACAGGAAAACAGGAGAAACCTAATGGAGGACCAGGGGGAGGGGAAGAGGGAAAGAGAGTTGGGGAGAGAGAGGGATGCAAAACTTGAGAGACTATTGAATGCGGAAAATGAAGTGAGGGTTGAAAGGAAAGAGGGAGGGGGGAAAAGAGGTGGTGGTGATGGAGGAGGGCACTTGTGGGGAAGAGCACTGGGTGTTGTATGGAAACCAATTTGACAATAAAATATTTATATATATAATATATGGGGCACCTGGGTGGCTCAGTTGGTTAAGCGTCCGGCTTCAGCTCAGGTCAGATCTCACATTCATGGGTTAAAGCCCTGCATCGGGCTCTGTGCTGACAGCTAGCTCAGAGCTGGAGCCTGCTTCACATTCTGTGTCTCCTTCTCTCTCTGACCCTCCCCTATTCCTACTGTCTCTCTCTGTCTCTCAAAAATAAATAAAGAACATAAAA
>NW_021900545.1:0-2861 GCF_006229205.1 Suricata suricatta
GAAATGGCCAGTTCTCAGGTAAGCCTTGTGCCCCTGGCCAGAGGCCCTGTTGTCTTTTTCTCTGAAAATTTCATGCATCTAGAAATTGTGCAGACCTGGGTGTCTCTGATAGTTGAGCACTGGACTCTCCATTTGAGTTCAGGCCTTGATCCCAGGGACCTGGGATCCAGCCTTGAGTTGGGATTCCTGCTGCACTTGGAGCCTAGTGAAGATTTTCATTCTCTTCCTCTGTTTTTCTCCCTCAGTTTGCATTTTTTGTCTTTCTCTCTCCCTCTTTCTCTCTTTCTCTCTGTGTCCTCCCTAAAGAACGAAACAATAAAACCTTCCAGACATCCTGTAATAAGAGACCACGAGGCAGCACAGCAGTTTGTGTGTGACCGTATGTGGGAGCACAACGTATATGAAAAACTATGTCATGTGGTGTTCAGGGCTCATTGCTTTGGGTACGAACCCAGCTGAGAGGTGCCAGGAGGAATAACGATGTTTCCTGAAAGAAAAGCCTCAGTGTGAGTATATATATATATATTGGTTCTGATGGTTCTGCTTTATACTTTCACCTAATTTTTAAGTTTCTCAGAAATGATACTCAAGGTTAGGTGTTTAGAACACTCCTCCTCTGTACCCCAGAGACTTCTCTCCCTTCTCTCCAACCTGGCTTCCATTGGGCAACAACACTTGTCACTTTGAATTAAATTCCTGCCCGTATTGAATATAGTCTCTTGGTGACGGGTTCAGATGTGAGGGTTTTGCATCCCAGTTTCCTGTTGCTGATGGAATCTGGTCCAGGGGTTGCACTCAAGGAGAACTGTTCCCATTTCGGTCTGAAATCAATGCTTTCACTGCTCTGGGAGAATAGGATTACGAAAATGCACAAATACCTACGATGGCTTGAAGGCACAGAATACCCTAGAGTGTCCTACTACTCCAATGTGGAATGGATACTTGAAAATATTCTAGATACTAGAAGACATGGAAACCCTATGTGATTGAAGGGGGTATAAATCCAGTGTATCCTTAAAGTTATTTATATTCCGATTTACTGCTTGGGGGTCCCAAGAACACACGGGTGATCCTGTGTCCGGAAATGTGCCTTAGGCACTGCAATCAATTTGTTTCCTGTTATCTGTTGTTATCTTATTTTACTGGGTTTTATGCTCTCTGCCATATTTCTCCCCTCTAATGTTCATATTTTCCTTCTAATCAGGTGAAAATTTTTAAGGAATTTTCCAAAAGTGATTTCCAAACACCATCATATTTAAACTGGATCTTCTTTCTCCCCATTTCTCTTTTCCTGTAGTTTTTTAAAGTTTATTTCTTCTGAGAGAGACAGGCTAGGAGCTGTGGAGTTGCAGACAGAGTGCATGAATTCCAAGCAGGCTTCACAGGGTGAGTCCAGAGCCTGAATTCTGGGCTAAACTCCCATTACCATGAGACCTTGACTTGAGCTGAAATCAAGAGTCAGATGGTCAAGTGATGGAGCACCCAGGCTACCTGGTTTGGCCATTTCTAGTGAGGAGAACTAAGGCAAAAGAAATGTCGATAAAATTCTATTTTGTTACAACTTGCAACCCACTGTGAAATACTGGAGACTGGCAGAGGAGGATATTGCTCAAGGAATGTACAACTGCTTTAATGTTAATGCTTTTCTAGAGGCTAGCTTCGCTTGACCACCGCCAGACTCTCAAGATCCACTGAGTTTTCTTTTCCTATGAAAATCCCTGGGGAAACTTTTATTTCCACCCCATAGCTTAACGTATATGATCAATGGCTCCTCACAATCCCACTGCCACTCATTCTATCCACTGATCCTGTCCCTGTGCTTTACTAAGGTCAGCCTCGCTCACCCACAAGGTCTCAAGAATACTTTCTTGAGCATTTATTTATTCCTGACCCATCGGAGTCTCTTTTTTGTGGGGCAATGAAGGTTCTAGCTTCCGTGGAGTAGTTGTAGTGACCTCCGGGAGTAGAGGTTCTGAGTCAGTCAGACCTTCATCCCATAAGTTTTTATTTTCTTTGTAGTTATGACACAGACATACTCTTGTTTGTACTTCTTTGTGTTTTCAGAATGTGACGAATCACTTAATTACCATGTTTGGGCACCTTAAAATCCTAAAGTACCAGAGAGCACAAATGATGATTGAAACAAGCACCTTTTTCAATGAGGGGAGCCTGAGTGGCTCAGTTACTTGTGTCTTCGCTCAATTTCAGTGCAGATCATGATCTCGAGGCTCATAAGATAGAGCCCAATGTCAGGCTTCAGGGTAACCTTAGGAGGGATTTGGGATTCTCTCTCTCTCTCTTTTTTCCCTTTCCTGCATGAGCAATCTTTCTTTCTCCAAATAAATAAACATTTTAAAAAAGGCTTTCAGGGTGGTAGGTGACTTATTTGTTAAGATGGTTAAGTATCTGACCCAGGCACCACGCTCATTAAAACTGGTTTGTAGGGGCACCTGGGTCGCTCAGTTGGTTAAGGCTCCAGCTTCAGCTTAGGTCAGATCTAACGTTCAAGCCCCCCGTCAGGCTCTGTGCTGACAGCTAGATCAGAGCCTGGAGCCTGCTTCTAGTTCTGTGTCTCCTTCTCTCTCTGCCCCTCCCCTTTCATGCTCTATCTCTCTCTGTATCGAAAATAAATAAAACATTTTTTTAAAAAACCCCCAAAACCGGTTTTTAGTCACCCTGATAATTTTCTATTCTATAACTTCTCATCTTATATAACTACTTGCAAATGCTATGGATGTGTGCATGGAAGGTATAAAGGTAGATCGGTTTTGTGTACACACCTTCTGACCATCATTCTCAGGTTTGAAATCGGCATGAACATTGATTTAGGGACCGTTGGGTGTTTTAACCTGTGTGTCCTT
>NW_021900546.1:0-1345 GCF_006229205.1 Suricata suricatta
CATCAGATATATTATAAATGTGGTTGAGTCTAGACAAATAAGGAGAGCGTAAAACAATAGATATTATTGAAATTATTATATAAATGGAGTAGATGAAAGTTCAAAACACAGACAAAAATTCAAGAAAAGAGCATGCCTTTCCAAGAGAAGATGAAAGAAAATTATTAACTTCGTATATTGTTACACATACACTTATAATTTCTACAGTAGGGACTTTCATCTCCTAGGAGAGAGTAGTCATCAGTGGATCAGCATTCCTATCTAGTATAGATAAATACAAATCAAAGACATAAAATAAAATAAAATAAAAATGAATAAAACACACATGACATAAAATACAGAAAAAAATCTGTTTGAAGGAAGTAGACGGTTGCTGGAGTAAAAAGAACAAGAGAGAATTCCGAAGGGAGGAAAACTCAGAGATAAGGGATGGTCTCTTTACACTTACAGCCTGGGGCATCTGCTCGACTCAGGCATTTGAAGAAGCTGGATGAGAAAGGACAAGGGACAGCAGAAGAATTATGGATGGAAATTTAGAACCCAAGTACATAGCTAATTTTCCTTCAGTACATTTGCCAAATGCGAGGCTGCATGGAGTGCACGGCTAAAAGTTTAGCAAAAAAAGTTGAATAACATAAGAGAGTGTTCACCACTTTCATGAGGATAGAGAGTAGAGGTTTTTACTGATAGAAGAAGGATGCACAGAATAATACTATTCTTAGTTAAAAACAAAAGACAAAGACAAAAACAAAACAGAAACCTGGGAAGCAGTATGAATCAGAGATGGATTGAGCCTTACTAGAACTTCAACTCAGTTTTGATTTATCATCCTGTCTGGTAAGATTAAGATGATCAGACACTTCTATCTCTGAACTGTGAAATGAAAGAGTTTTTCTAGATACACAAAATAACATGTGAAAAATATTACACAACCTACTACAGTATTTTTGAAACACATGTCTGAAATTCAATCAAAGATATATATTGAATATAAGATCACAGAGTGATTAAAGTAACAGGTCAGAAAACAACAAATCACGAAAACACGAATTAGAAGAAAGCCAAACACCAGACAAAATGGACTTAAGCAAGAGGCCTTAAACTGTTATACACTTATAACACAGTTCAAAATATGAAGGATAACAGTTGATAGGAAAGAAACAAAAAGAGACAGACCAATGTGCAATCTTAATGGAAGATTGCAATAAACAAACAAAAATAAGGAAATATGTAGAAGGCTTTATTAAAATTAAGAAAGTCCAGCTAGCTGTTAGACATACTGATAGTATGTGGATTATTTCCAAGAACATATATTATCCTTCCCCAAGTTAACTTATTAAAAAAA
>NW_021900547.1:0-589 GCF_006229205.1 Suricata suricatta
GCCCGCCCGCCTGGGCTGGCAGAGCAGAGGGGCGGAGGCGGCGCCGGCCGGACGAGGCGGGGTCGGCGCCGGGGCCGCTCGCTCGCTCGCGGGAAGTCCGGCGAAGCGGCGCGTAGAAAGTGGCGGCGAGCCCAGACCCATCCCCTTAAGAGTACCAACCCAGATCCTGCAACCAGAGGCAAATCCTGGGCAAGATGGGGAAAATCTCATTAAAATGAGACACATGTTGGGTGATTGGGTGGCTCAGTCAGTTAAGCGTCCGACTTTGATTCAGGTCATGATCTCGCGGTTTGTGAGTTCGAGCCCCGCGTCGGGCTCTGTGCTGACAGCTCAGAGCCTGGAGCCTGCTTTGGATTCTGTGTCTCCCTCTCTCTCTGACCCTCTCCTGCTCATGCTGTCTCTCCCTCTCTCTCTCAAAAATAAATAAAACCTTTAAAAGGTTAAAAAAAAATGAGGCACGTGTGCCTGGATGGAAACTAGCCCAAAGGAATCAAACTTCTTAAAACAGAGCATATACTTAGATTAATACTTTTTAAAATATATATATATATATATATATATATATATATATATATATTTTTTTTTTTTT
>NW_021900548.1:0-589 GCF_006229205.1 Suricata suricatta
GGAACTTGGCACCCTGGAGAATGTCTCCTACTAAACTACGGAAGCCTCTGGGGTATAAAATGAAAATGTTTTAAATTGGGTATTCCCACTGTGTGAAGACCTTGTGAACCTCCCCTAGAAACCTTATCCATTCCTGACCAGAAAGGTGGCCCTGATCTACCAGGGGAGAACCTGATGTCTTCCTTTTTCTGGTCTTTTTCATTGATATTACTTATTCAAATGTAATACAGGTTAAAATCTCTAATTCATGTTTGTCTAATCTGGTAATCTAACCTGTTAGCTCGGTGTTAGAAAGTAAATCTTCAAAAATTGTTATTCATAAGAAAGGACCAATTTACCACAGGTTCATAGATTTTTTTTTCTGTAAATCCAGGGGAACATCAAAGGGAGCAAGCAGTTTTTGCATAGCATTATTTGGAGAAAATTGAGCTCTAAATATTTTGAGAGGAATCTAAAGGTGAATGGCATGTCACTAAGAGTTAAGAAAACAAATATTTAGCAAGCACAGAGGAAAGAATATAAATAATGTTCTTTCAGATTTGATAGTTGGGAATTATTAGCTCATTCGAGAAATTCTGCAGGTTGTTTG
>NW_021900549.1:0-589 GCF_006229205.1 Suricata suricatta
AAAGCAAAACTGAACCCTTGGGACTTCATCAAGATAAAAAGCTTCTGCAAGGCAAAGGAAACAATCAAGAAAACTAATAGGCAACCGACAGAATGGGAAAAGATAGTTGCAAATGACATATCAGATAAAGGGCTAATATCGAAAATGTACAAGGAACTCACCAAACTTCACACTCACAAAACAAATAATCCAGTGAAGAAATGGGCAGAAGACATGAACAGACACTTCTCCAGAGAGGACATCCAGATCGCCTACAGACACATAAAACGATGGCTTAACATCACTCATCATCAGGGAAACACAATTCAAAACCACACTGAGATACCCCCTCACGCCAGTCAGAGTGGCTAAAATGAACAAAGCATGAGACTATAGATGTTGGAGAGGGTATGGAGAGATGGGCACCCTCTTACACTGTTGGTAGCAATGTAAACTGGTGCAGCCGCTCTGGAAAACAGTGTGGAGGTTCCTCAAAAAACTATCGATAGAACTCCCTTATGACCCAGCAATAGCATTGCTGGGGATTTACCCAAGAGAGACAGAAATGCTGATGCATAGGAGCACATGTACCCCAATGTTCATAGCAGCA
>NW_021900550.1:0-589 GCF_006229205.1 Suricata suricatta
CTCAAACCCACAAACCGTGAGATCATGACCTGAGCCGAAGTCGGACGCTCAACTGACTGAGCCACTGAGGCACCCCTCAAGCCTATATATTAATTGATTATAGCAGTAGCTATTAAAATGACATGGGGGTGTCGCCTGGATGGCTCAATTGGTTGAGTGTTCTGCTTCGGCTCAGGTCAGATCTCACGGTTTGTGGGTTCGAGCCCCGTGTCGGGCTGTGTGCTGACAGCTAGCTCACAGCCTGGAGCCTCCTTCAGAATCTGTATCTCCCTCTCTCTCTCTGACCCTCCCCTGCTCGCCCTCTCTCTGTCTCTCAAAAATAAATAAGAAATATATTTTTTAAAAGTTACAAATTTAAAAATAAAAAAATAAAATGACATTGGTGTCAAACTTTGACACAGATTGTCAACTGCGTGCCTGATGGGTACCCAGAACCCCTGCTTTATTCAAGGGTCACTTGTACTTGTTTAAGCAGTAGGGTGATTTCACAAATGATCTGTTCCCAGTGGCCTTAACTTCAAAGTATTTGAACTTATGTAGCCCAAATTTCCCAAATTTATCTTTGCTTCCTTTTTGTAAGTGCTGAGGC
>NW_021900551.1:0-589 GCF_006229205.1 Suricata suricatta
TAAAACAGGCTCCCGTATCAAGAGAAAGACCTCCAATAAAGAAAGGACAAAGCGATGGAATCATGAGCATACCTGCTGTCACTCATAAGATGTAGTGACCATTGGCCATGCTTCTTTGCCTGCTCCCAAATCTGAACCCTCTGTGATACACTTGGGTGGATTCCTACTACTGAGTCTAGATGGGAAGTAGCAACACCTACACCTGTAAAGGCTGAAACCCTTTAATTCCCATGCCACGCCTCCTAGCGGTCAGAGTGCAGGTACTGCACCCCTCCAGTCAAGGGAACGCACCCAAGCGGATTCAACGAGTGAGTTCTTGGCCCTCAAGCATCAGCTCTCTGTTTTGGCAAAGTTGTCTCGGTCACAGTAAATGTTCAACAAACATTAGCTATTATCATGATTGAAGGGGATATTGGCAAGTATTTTCTTATAAAATACAGGACCCGGGGGCGTCTGTGTGGGTCAGTTAGTTAAGAGACTGGCTCTTGACTTCAGCTCAGGTCACGATCTCACAGTTCGTGAGTTTGAGCCCCGCATCCGGCTCTGTGAGGACAGTGCTGAGCCTGCCTGGGATTCACCCTCTCCCTCT
>NW_021900552.1:0-589 GCF_006229205.1 Suricata suricatta
GAGAGTGAAGGCATTGTGGAGCAAGCGCAGTAGTTTCCCTCTAACCCTGGAGTGTAGAAACGTTTCGTTCTGACTACTGCAAGCACACATCTAGAGGTGACCACGGCAGCTACTTTCAGGATGGATAGAGCTCGTGTTCTCAGAGTGTGGGTTCTTCAGTCTCTTTGCTGTGTTTAATTCTCACACATGTTACTTAGCTTCGAAGATTCTTGAGGAAAGGAGACCTGATCAAGGACTTTTATGATTTACATTAATTTCTGTTTCTTGAAGAAACAAATAGAAGGGAAATGAAATGAGTTTGTTTCTAGGTTAGTGTCATTAAGAAAAAAAAATTCCAGTGACGTATGTAGTGTCATATTGGGGCATATGTCAAAGTCTACTGTGATTTCAGAGATCTGACTAGGTCACCTGTGTTTATTTTGTGCTGTAATGTTTTTGACATTGGGAAAATCTTAGAAAAGTTTAATAAATATGTCAGAGAACTTCTCTGAGAGTTTATCTGTAGGTTAGGGTTGCCAGTTAAAATATAGAACACCCAGTAAATTTGAATTTAAGATAAACAATGAATATATCTTAGTATAACTATGTC
>NW_021900553.1:0-589 GCF_006229205.1 Suricata suricatta
TGCTGTGCAAGGGGAGGGGCCAGGGCAACTGTTCCCTCAAGAAGCATGAGCCAGAAGCCTTTCACCCATCAGGCACTGCCTTGTACAGGGGACACTAAGACAAATAAGAGGCCAATTCTAGTCCCAGGGGCTCCCAAGAGAGTAAGGAACAAGACATGGAGAGAGACCATTCTCGAACATCGTGATCATTTGCACGGAGGTTGTAAGAGAAGAGAGGATCATGTGTCGGGAAGACTTGCAGCGTCCGTGTTCAACTTGAGCTTATTTTAACTTAATTAAAGAGAAGATTTGCTTTACCCCATCCTGCTTCCTCATAACCAACTTTTACCCCGGCGTGGGATGGTGAGGACAGGGTGCAGCACAGGACACCAGGTGACCTGGCCTTGACCTGGCCTTGCTGTGCCACCTGGGGACCTGGCTTCATGTACTTATCTTTCTGACCCCTCCCAGGCAGCTGAAACGGTCTCTGACTGAGGTCACGCTGGCGGAACCACCGCCAGCACTGCAAACAGTCGGAAGAGCGAGGGACTTACCAGGAGGAGCTAGCAATATGAGAGGCCGTCTGTGGCCAAGAGCAGGCAGCGTGTCC
>NW_021900554.1:0-589 GCF_006229205.1 Suricata suricatta
TGAGCTCTGCATGAGCAGACATCTACAATTCCCAATAAATAGGCCTCTACAGACCTCTTCTTCCCTTCCCGCTGTTCGCCAGACCTTGAGACTCTCCCTCTTAGCATTTGGTTCTGCTTCTCTCTGCTTTGTTTCCCCTCAGAACCCATGCATTGTGGTAATGGGAGCGATGTTTCCAACCTCTTCTGGTGGGAAGAATTCCTTCCTGCTGAACATCTGATTGGATGAACTTCTAATAATTTGTATGCGACTCCCATGGACAACCCCTTGGCAGTAGGACTTAAAGACATTACTGTGTAACATTAATGAATCGTCAATAAGGTATAAGATATATTTACATGTATTAGAAATAATTCCCACGGGATGGATACTTCACAGTTGTTATCCATTGAAACTTAATAGCACTGTAGGTATTATTACCCCCCATTTCACGGGCTCAGAGGGGTTCACTCACAGAGCTGCTGAGTTGGAGTTGGGATCTGAATCCATTTGAGTCTGCGCTTGATTGCTTTCTACCCCAAGGTGCTACTGCCCTTGGCATAATAATAATTCCTTAAGTACAGCCTTCAGGAAGCCAGTCTTTTCTATA
>NW_021900555.1:0-589 GCF_006229205.1 Suricata suricatta
AAAAAAAAAAACTGTTTGTGTCTAGCAGCTTAATTTCTTGTAAAGGTTAATCACTATCAATTACTCTAGCTGACAAAATGTAAGGGAGCATCAAGGAAAGCCACTGGAAGGAAAACGTCAAATTCATACAGCTGTATAGCTAACGGCAATCCGTGTATATTTGAAGATTCATCTTCTAATTTCTGATATGCATATGGTTATAGATTGCTTTTCATATAAATCTGTGAACACTGTGTGGCATGTGAACATTTGCCCATCTGGAGGATTGTTCATAAAACTCATTTTCTATGATTTAATGAAACTAGGAATTCTCCAGCAAGAACAGTTTCAGCTTTGTATTCAAATGTTAGAAGGTGTTACAATTGCTTGTATGTTCCATAATATTCTTCTAAGTTTAAAAATGATGAATTTATGTCTCAAAGATAATAAACATGGTACAATAAAGTTTGGTTATCAATTCATGGCAACATATATTAAAGAAATATATCTTTTAATATTATTCAAACTTCTTCCCCAATATATCTCTCCTTCTCAAACTCCACCTCTCATGAAAGGTACTGGTTCAGAAAAGCTGAATGTCTTAAAAAAA
>NW_021900556.1:0-589 GCF_006229205.1 Suricata suricatta
CAGACCAAGACCCCACTAATAAGAACTACAAACCAATTTTCCTGATGAACATGGTTGCAAAAATTCTCAACAAGATACTAGCCAACTGGATCTAACATACATTAAAAGAATTATTCACTATGATTATGTGGGATTTATACCTGGGATGCAGGACTGATTCAATATCTGCAAATCAATCAATGTAATACATCACATTTTTTAAAAAAATTTTATGTTTTTAATTTATTTTTGAGAGACAGAGAGAGAAAGCATGAGTAGGGGAGGGTTAGAGAGAGAGGGAGACACAGAATCTGAAGCAGACTCCAGGCTCTGCGCTAGCTGTCAGCACAGAGCCCAACGCGGGGCTCGAGCCCATGAACCGTGAGATCATGACCTGAGCCGAAGCCAGACGCTCAACCAACAGAGCCACCCAGGCACCCCTGCATCACATTAATGAAAGAATAAGAACCACATGATCCTCTCAATAGATGCAGAAAAAGTATTTGACAAAATACAGCAGGAGCGCCTGGGTGGCTCAGTCGGTTAAGCCGCCGGCTTCGGCTCAGGTCATGATCTCACAGTTCCTGGGTTCGAGCCCCGTGTTGGGCTC
>NW_021900557.1:0-1345 GCF_006229205.1 Suricata suricatta
AACATATCAACCTGTGTCCAGTATCATCAGAATGTATGAACATCAATGTGAGAATCTGTATGCCCCAATAGGTTTTATTAGGAAAGGTTGTGGGCACATCCACCTCAATTTGGAGGCCCCTGATATAATGAACACTTTAGGGAGCTGATATGTGAGGAATTCAGTTAGGAAAAAAATTGGAAAATCTTTCTTAATGCAGATGACAGAAGTATTGGCTAAGGGGAAGAAACCACTGGAAGAAAAGTTGAAGGTGCAGGAGAAGAAATGGACTAAGTCAGAAATAAGGGAAAGCCTGGGATTTAGGAAACATGAGGAAGGATTAGTCTTCTAGTTGAGAAAAGGCCATTTCCTGACAAGTTGGAATGGAGTGGAAGATCCTAAATCTTGAAGGGTGTGGGAGAGCTGAGGGAGCTCAGAGGCTAGGGGCAAGGACATGTGCTGGAAGGCAGGGGCATTAGGTGGTGAAGAGAAACAATGTTGCAATAGCCTCTATAAGTAATGAGAATTAAAGGTGTGTTAATTTTAGGATATTTAGTTTGCTCTCCTCTGAGAATTAACTGGTCTGTGAAAACAAAAGCTATGTTTCTAAAGCTTTGGCAGCTATTGGATCTCACAACCAAAGGAGTGGCAGAGTAAGGCTCTGGGCTCCATACAGGCACACTAGTACCCTAAATGCACAAATACAGAATGGTAATATATGTAAGACACTTCCATCTTCCACTGAGAAAATGCAAATGCTCCCTGGACATCTTGAATATACAAATACTTCAAGCTGGAAAAAAAAAACTATCAGATATATATATATTTTAAAGCCTCAAACATTTTTTAAACTATTGCTTTGTCTAGTCCTGTTACATAACCACGAACTCCTCATATGTAGCTTTAATAACCTTAGTGTTGTGATCACTAGCAACATACCGAGGCATCGAAGCCTTCCAGAGTTCATGTGCTCACATAACAATGATACCTGGATCAGACACAGCTTCAGGAAATCTGATGCCAGGTCACAAGAACTCCTTCACATAATGCAATCAGCCTTTTCCCTTGTTCTTTAAACGATCAGAGATTTCATATAGTGTAACTTCTTCTGATGCTTTTAAAAGGGATCTCTAAAAGGCTTGTTTGTAATTGACATCTAAAATTTGGTTGTGAGGACATGGGGTATACCCGGAGGAACAACTAACTGGCATCACTGTGTGTACACAACTACTCCCTGCCTTTGCTAATTCCACCAAGTGACCTGCAGCACAGTCCTGAGCCAGCATTGATTGGAGTAGTGTGATTAATGCATTCCCCACACTTGGTATTCAAAATAAAACCACGGAGACTGCACCAAATGAGTCTT
>NW_021900558.1:0-589 GCF_006229205.1 Suricata suricatta
ATGGTAGGCAAGACGGACACAGTCCTTACCTTCTGATTGCTTCCAGCCTAGCAGGAGAGAGACTGTCAATAACTTACATGAAACTGAATGTGAACAGAATATGCTACCCCCAAATATGCCACTTTGGCCTAAGAATTGTTTTTGAACTGAATACCACTGAGGAGCAGATTGCAGAAAAAGCTCTCTACCCTCCCAGCTTGCCTAAAAGCAGGGCATGGATTTCCCATTATGAAGGTAACCCCCTTCCCTCTCTTGTCCTGGGAAGGGCAAAAGGACTGAGTCACTGGAAAGGACTCTAGACTCATCAGCTCCAAGATGGCGCTGGAAAGAAGTGACAACAAAAGTTACTGAGCCCTCATCAGTCATTAGTTTCCTCATACATTTACCTTTCCACAGTTTATAAGCCCCAGAAGCTCAAAACCCTTTTTTAAAATGTCTCATCACTTTTCTACACATTTATTGTCCTTTGTAGAAGCCTCTGGGTCTGACCACGTCCTTGGGGTTTTGTTTCATGTCTAAGAGGCCCTCTCTATGCATGTGAAATAAACTTTTTAATCCTGTTCATCTGTCCTCTGGCAGTTTAATTTCC
>NW_021900559.1:0-589 GCF_006229205.1 Suricata suricatta
ATTTGTCTGGTTTTGATATAAGGATAATGTTGGCCTTAAAAATGATCTTGGAACTATTCCTTCTTTAAGTTTTTGGAATAATTTGATCTTTAAATGTTAAATAGAATTTACCAGTGAAGCCATCTGGTTCTGGACTTTTATTTGTTGGGTTTTTTGATTACTGATTCAATTTCATTACTAGTAATGAATATGTTTACATTTTTTATTTCTTCCTAATTCTCTTTTGGAAAAATGTATGTTTTTAGGGATTTACTAATTTCTTCTAGGTTGTCCAATTTGTTGGAATTATTATTTGTAGTATTTCCATAATCCTTTGTGTTTCTGGTGTGGGTTATACTTCTGTTTCATTTCTGATTTTATATTCGTCTTCCCTCTTTTTTCTTAATGAACCTGGCTAAAGGCTTAACAATTTTGTTTGTCTTTTCAAAGAATCAGCTCTTGGTTTTATTGTTCTTTTTTACTGTTTTTTAAGTCTCTATTTCATTTATTTTCAATCTCATCTTTATTTTCTTCCTCTACAAACTTTGGGCTTTGGTTGTTCTTTTTCTGTTTTCTTTACTTGTACAGTTAGATTGTTTATTTGAAAATT
>NW_021900560.1:0-589 GCF_006229205.1 Suricata suricatta
CCAGCCCTGCTCTCTCTCTCACAGGTGGAATGGCTATATCCCCGGCTTCCCGATTCTCATCAACATCAAGGCCACCAAGTTCCTGAACTCAAACCTCCGCTACTCGTTCGTCAAGACGGCCTCGTTCTTCTTCCGCCTGGGGCCCATGTGAGTATGCGCGAGTGAGGGGTCCCCGTCCCTGCTCCGGGCACCCCCCCCCCACACCCCCAGGAGCTCAAGACGGCCGTCTGGGGGCGGGGCAGAGGGGGCGGAGACGCCAGACCTGGGGACCCCGGGAGGCGGCGCCCAGACCCTCCTTCCAGACGCAGAAGGACCCGGCGCTCTGGGCCCGGGGGCCAGGGGCCTCAGCGGGGCTGGCGGCTGCCTCTCTGAGGGTCTCGCCCTCGAACCCCGTCCCCAGGGCGCTGGGCTTCAAACTCCGCGGCCTGGTGGACTGCAAGCAGTCGTGGAAGAGGCTGAAGGACATAAAGAAAATTTTCCCTTCCAACAAGTCTATCATCTTCGGTACGGGGGGCATCGCGAACCGACCCCGGTGAGCGCGGCGGCCTCTGGCGGAGGAGCTGCGGCCGCGGGCTGGAGGCTGGGGGCC
>NW_021900561.1:0-589 GCF_006229205.1 Suricata suricatta
CAAGATCCAAACAGGACAAGTCCTCGCTCATGCAGACGTCAGGCCCCCAGCAGATGCCCAACACGGATGCCCCGGGGCATCTTCCAAACAGACAAGGCCTCCGCCCTGCAGGAACCTGGGGATACACCGACCCAGTCTGCTCGCAGATCTGCGGTGTGGGGGCAACGGAGTGTGCGGCTCCCTCAGCGGGTGGGGATGAAATGCCTTTCTCTCAGGGCTGGCCACACTTCTTGACCCCAGAGGTAAGGGTGTGATGCTGAACTTCACCTGAGTGTCATCGTTAAAGGGCCTGACCTCCAGCCAGCACTGATGATGAAGATGACGGTTGATGGTAGACGCTGAAGGAGGTCTCGGGATCAGGCTCTGTCTGTCTGACTCGGGTTAGACACGGAGAATGTGGGCTGGTTCTGGATGAATCCAGGGAGAGGCCGGCAGGAGGGTGAAGGAAAAGCCATCCTGCATTTCCCCAGCAGGTTGTGTCCAAGCTCCTGCCTGGAGTCCAGCCATGCAGGCAGGTGGGCGGAGTCCGGCCCCTCAGCTGCAGCCTCCCCCGTCTGCAGAAGGGTAGGGCGGGCTGAGTCAGCCCAGA
>NW_021900562.1:0-589 GCF_006229205.1 Suricata suricatta
ACAAGGAGTCTGGGGGTGCAGTGCAAAGATAACAGACTTTGGAGGCAAATAGAATTGCCTTCTGACTGCTACCTGGCATGTGTCGGGCCACAGCCACATGGATTAATGTACCTGAGACTCAACTCCTTCATCTGTAAAATGAGAACATGATTATAGATCTTGCAGGGTTCTTGCTCTGTTGTTTTGAGAATTAAAGGTAATAGATGCTTACTGTATCCAAACTAGTCAATGTTCTGTAATTGGCATCTGTTGCCGTGCTGCCTTTGCCTTTGCTTTCAGGGAGCTCATGGATAAGAAGAAATGGCTGGCATGTGTACAGATCATTGCAGTTTAAGAAAGGCTTTAATACTTTGCGTAGTGTGGTCTGAGGACCATCAGCACCTGCAAACTCATTAGGGATGCAGACTCACAGACCTCCCCACCCAATACACACCTACTAGATCAGAATCTGCATTTAACAGGATGCCAGCCAATTCACATGCATATTAAGGTGTGAGAAGCTCTGCTCTAATAGAAGCCTGTAACTTGGCAGAACCAGGGAGTGGCTAAATCAGCTTCCATGACTGAGGAAAGACTTCCCTTAGAAAGC
>NW_021900563.1:0-589 GCF_006229205.1 Suricata suricatta
CTAAATTCTTAAACAAATCTGGTCCCACTACTTTCAAACAGGAGATGGGACCTCTGTAAAATTACAGTAGATATTATGCCAGTATTTCACAAGACAGGGCCACTCCTCCACCAAGTTCACAATTTTGCCGTAGCTACTTACAACCTATATTATTATATTCTCTAGTACTTGTTTTTAGATTGACTTACCTTTTAACTTTAAATAAAATGAAGTTTGAATGAAGTACTTTAACCTGACTATATACAGAAAGCTAGTATTCCCCATAAAAAGTAGAAGGGAGGGGTGCCTGAGTGGCTCCGTTGATTAAGCATCTGACTTCGGCTCACGTCATGATCTCACGGTTTTTGAGTTGGAGCCCCGCATCAGGCCCTGTGCTGACAGCTCAGATCCTAGAGCCTGCTTCAGATTCTGTGTCTCCCTCTCTCTGCCCCTCCTCTACTCACACTCATCTCTATCTCTCAAAAATAAATAAACATTAAAAAAAATTTTTTAATAAAATATAAAGAAGGGAATTATACACACCCAAACAATGCAAGTACCTTCTGACTGAACACAGTTGCCCATCAAAGCTGAGGGTCTACAAGGGACA
>NW_021900564.1:0-589 GCF_006229205.1 Suricata suricatta
TAATTTTCCAGGCGATTCCAAAGTGCTATAAAGTTTGTGACATTTAGCTTAACTCTATAAATTGTCAAAGATGTTCCAGTGGGATCTAATTTCTTAATCTTATGATTTCATGACTTCTCCTGTAGGAACGAAAATGAAAGGTTTACACGAAAGTCATTTTTCTAAGTCGAATAACGAGATTGCCCCAAGTTGAACTTAATGATAAAAATGTCGAAAATGTATCACTCATTTTTTAAATTACTTGCTATTTAAATACTGCCTATGAGAAATTTATTTAGATCCGAAACTTGTCAGATACGTTTTCCCGAGTCAGCAACGTCCCCCGAGGACTGAAAACCGGGAGGGACGCAGCGGGGTCACGGGGAGTTTCACAAGCGCTCGGGGCCTCCGGAAAGTTCAAGTTCTGGAGGCCCGTTTCTTTCCGCCCACGGCCCGGAAAAGAATCGCACTGGCCAGGAAGTTTTGCCCGCTGTCCCCGCAGCCTCCGCAGCGGCCCCACGGGGACTCGCCGCGCTCGCGTCGCCGCCACCCCGAGGCCGGTGAAGTGCGGGGACGCGCGCTCCGAGCCCCGGGGACGCGCGCTCCGAGC
>NW_021900565.1:0-589 GCF_006229205.1 Suricata suricatta
TGAACATCAACTTTACCAAGTGAGAAAGTCTTGCATAGTGGTTAACAAGTATAGACTTGAAGATATATAGAATTTTAGTAACATTTTGGCCCTGGCACTGAAACCATATTAAATAAAACAAATTCATCTCTTTGAGCCTTCATCTTTATTTTATTTTATTTTATTTTTGAGAGAAAGGAAAAAGGGGGTGTGGGAGCAGGGGGTGAAAGTGAGTGAGTGAGAAAGAGAGAGAGAGAGAGCAAGAGTACATGAAAGAGAGAATCCCAAGCAGATTCCATGCCCAAGAGGGAGGCTCAAAGCTAGAGCTAGATCCCACAATCCTAGGATCAAGACCTGAGCTGAAATCAAGAGGCAGACCCTTAATTGACTGAGCTGTCCAGGAGCTTTTTGAGTCTTCATCTCTAAAAGAGAAAGATCAATACCTTCATCACCAGACTTTTGTGATGATTGATACATGAAGTGTACAGTGTTTCTGATATTAACCCACAATATTCTTTTAAAAACTTTTTTTAACATTTATTTATTTTTGGGAGACAGAGAGAGACAGAGCATGAGCAGGTTAGGGGCAGAGAGAGAGGGACACACAGAA
>NW_021900566.1:0-589 GCF_006229205.1 Suricata suricatta
TTTTTTTTAAGTTTATTTATTTATTTCGAGAGCAAGAGTGCAAGGAAAGGGAAGAGAGAAAGAAAGAGAATGAGAATCCCAAGCAGGCTCCACACTCTAAGTGAAAAGCCTGAGGCAGGACTTGAACCCACGAACCATGAGATCAAGCCTGAGCCGAAATCAAGAGTTGGACGCTCAACCAACGGAGCCACCCAGGGGCCCCCTAGTTCCTTGGGTTTTGATCAAATCAACACCGGATACTTGTCGCCATTCAGGAAGCGTCTTTGCGGAAGAGAATGAATCCAGCCAGGTTCTAGCCGTCCAGAGGAGTGTGCTGTGTGTCCCTTCTTTGTTTTGCTGGTGACAGCACATCCTCCAGAGTGAATCCTTGAGCTTCTTCCACTCTCCTCTGTGACGGAATCCGTGGGGGTTGTGCTGTCTGAGCCGGGAGCCAGCGGATGGGGCAGTTGTGGGGGTGGGCTTGTTTGTTCAAAGAATAACCTGAGAGGCCCTCTGCCTCTCCCACCATTCCCGTGTTCTCTGCCGGCACATCTCCTTAATTCTCAAGCTGTTTTTCAAAACCAAGTAATCCAGTGGGCAGACATTTCTC
>NW_021900567.1:0-589 GCF_006229205.1 Suricata suricatta
AAACTTATGGGGCAGAAGTCCACACTGTCTGCCCAGGGAGATCTATAATAGAGCCGCAGCTGGAGTTAGGGGTGCTGAAGGGTACAGTCCCACTTCTGGGTGACCACAGGCATCATGGGTAACCACAATGGGCCCAGAGAACCAAACATTGAAGAATTTGGGGGCAGAGGTGGTAACTTCCCTGTAATAAACTGCTTCAGTATCACAATCACACTTATCCCTAATGTACCCCAATGAAGGGATGTTAGTTAGGTTTGGCCCCTCTCTGCTTCCTTACATCCTCCTGCTCAGGAGAGATCTGATTGGTAAATCTGGGAGCAGCAGTTGAACTGCCCCTCCTTGGGCTCTGCTCATCCTCAAGGCGCAGGGTCTTGTCCCAGGTGTCTTTGGGCCAAGTGGTGAGATTGGCAGAAAAACCCTGCCCTTGTTGAAAGAAGACCTGTAGTTTTGTCTAGTGCTGCTGTAATGCCCAAGATTTTAATATCACACCCAAACCAGAAACCACCAGGGAGACCGAGGCACGCATGTAAAAGCAAAGGGCAGTTTTATTACGGCTTAGGCTCGCCGGGCCTAAGTTCGGTCTCACAGC
>NW_021900568.1:0-1345 GCF_006229205.1 Suricata suricatta
ATGTATTTATTTATTACAGATTATTATTATCAGCTTACAGATTATTCTTTATTTAGAACTTTCAAAAAACTGGACTGGATAAGTTAAACAGGCAAGCAAAACTTTATTCAAGATTATTGAAACAGGTCAAGACTTGAAGTTAGGGGAGAGAGATGGAATTCAACTCGGCTCAAAAAGCTGAAGAGTTTTAAAACACTGGTGTGAACTAGTGAAAAACTAATGGAGAATCCATTAGTAGCAAGGTTTGTTAGGGTTATTATGTTTAACTGTGTTTGCCAGTTGGTGATTATGAAATTAAGCTCTACCCACCAACTGATACACTGTCTTTCTGGATGATTATATTTCAAAGGGATTGGCTTCTAGGTCTTTGATAAGACATTCCTGAGTTATAAAACTGACAAGAGACTGCAAGATTTATACCTCAAAGAGGCAAAGAATAAATTTCCAAAAGCAGATTTTCTAAATTAAGAAAACTTACTTTCGTTTTCCAAAGTAAAAAACTTTAATTTTCTAAAAGAAAAGGATGTTAGAGGACTATAGTCACAAAGAGAACCTGTCTAAAGTTTAACTACTCAGGGATGTTTTGAGCCACCCAGGGTTGCCTGGGTGGCTCAGTGGTTTAAGTGTCTGACTTCAGCTCAGGTCATGATCTCGCAGTCTGGAGTTCGAGCCCTGCATCGGGATCTGTGCTGACACTCAGAGCCTGGGGCCTCCTTCGGATTCTGTGTCTCACTCACTTGTGCTCTTTGTCTCTCAAAAATGAATAAATATTAAAAAAAAAAAAAAACTAAAGTCAAGAACAGTTGACCATGTTTCCAGAGGTTATCTAATAAAATATTTTTTTGTAAAAGGATATTTTATTTCTAAGTAGTTGTCAAAGATAACTAATAGTTGTGTCCATTAGCATTTTAAAACATGAATATAGTTAGACTACTGCTATTATTTATCACTATGGCTTTATTTCTAGATTCTAAACTTAACAAAGTATAATTGTTTTGGCACAGAATTGTGTTCCCTCAAAAACTCATATGTTGAAGTTCTAACTTATAATGTGATTGATGTTATTAATACTATATTTGGAGATACAATTTGTAGGAGTTAAATGAGATTATGATGGTAGGATCTTAAACCTGTAAGACTAGTAGCCTTGTAAGAAGAAGAAGAGGAGGGAGAAAGATAGGAAGATCTTGATCCTCATGATCTGGAGAGAAGGTGGCCATTTGTAGGCCAGGAAGAGAGCTATCATGAGAACCTAACTATACTTGCACCCTACTAATATTGGACTTCTAGCAACTGGAACCATGAGAAAATAAAATCTATTGTTTAAGCTGCCCAGACTACACTA
>NW_021900569.1:0-589 GCF_006229205.1 Suricata suricatta
GGGACTCCTGAGGGGGCTGTTGGACAAGGAGCCTGGCAGGCACGACTGATGCGCCGCGCACGCACCGAGTATCCGTCTTCACGTGGCTGGGAGCCGACCAGAGGAAATTTCACTCTTTGCTGATGTTTCCATTTTAGCAAATGATCAAACTCGGCAGTCTCTCGAGGGGAGGAAAATCAAGCTCGGTTCAGCACCCCCTTGGCCCGAACTGTAAATTCCGAATCTCCTGATCAGTCAGGAAGAGCTGTTCCATCAGAAAGGCTGGTTTTCTGCATCTGCCTGGTGAAGAAACCACACTCTTGGAAGCGGCTGAAAATCAGCTTTTCCCATCAATATCACTGCCTGGTATTACTTTTTCCTTTCGGGAGCTCTGAAGGCGGTTAATCTAACAACAGAGTCAGTGAATGTTCTAGGAGCTGATTGCGTTCAAATCAGTGGATAGCCCGTTACTACTGGCCAAATGCCATTGTGCTCTGGCCGTGGTCCCACGCGGGGAAGTTAGGAAAAGGCTTTGTGGTTTAGGCAGAGCCAAGCTGGTCACTGACCTAGAGCGATGGGCAGAGGTCGTCATGTTCCCCGAAATAGGGAT
>NW_021900570.1:0-589 GCF_006229205.1 Suricata suricatta
GGTGCTGTTTTTTATCCCAGACCAGATGAACGTTAAAGGCAGGGTTGTGTCTTTTGCTCACATATGTATCTATCCTGCTCTTAGCATGGAATTAAGTAGATTTCTGTCCGATGAATGAATATACTATAGCATCCCTGGATAAAGCATCTCCAAAGTGAAGTTCATTGCAATACAAGTGGAGGTGGAAGGGAGGGATGTATGGTTTAGCCTCAGACCCCTTATTTTTTTTCCTAGCCTAGCTTAATCCTTCAGTAGAATTTTGCATATATATCAGGTAGCTTCCCTGTACTTTGTGTATCTCACTCAAGCTAGCGATCAGTATATACCATTCCACTCCGTAGAAAGTTCTTGCAGTGATCTGTAGCTAAAAACAAAGGAAGTAAAAAATAAAACCTCACTCAAAATGATTGAAAAACACTACAGTTCCTTAACCGCTTAAGAAAGGTACAGTTAAGTTGACCCTAGTTTACTTAATAACATGAAGAGATGAATGCATTTAAAAGAGATTTAAGATAAGATTGTAACAAAAAGGATTTGTTGTTCAGCTCTAGTCCATAGCATATAGGGATCCTGTGTGCATTTCCAGGCA
>NW_021900571.1:0-589 GCF_006229205.1 Suricata suricatta
ACCCACCTAGTGCATCTTCCACCCACCTCCCCCCAGCAACCCTCAGTTTGTTCTCTTTCATTAACAGTCTCTTATGGTTTGCCTTCTTTTTCCCCCCTTTTCCCTATGTCCATCTGTTTTGTTTCTGAAATTCATTCAAATGAGTGAAATCATATGGTATTTGTCTTTATTTGACTGACTTATTCTGTTTAGCATAATACACTCTAGCTCCATCCCTGGCATTGCAAATGGCAAGATTTCATTATTTTTAAGGCTGAGTATAGATTATCAATCTATTGGTGTACATACCAATCTATCCATTGTATAGATATACCACACCTTCCTTATCCATTCATCTGTCAGTGGACATTTGGGGTCTCTCCATTATTTGGCTATTATTGATAATGCTGCTATAAACTTAGGGGTGCATATGCCTCTTTGAATCAGTATTTTTGTATCCTTTGGGTAAATACCTAGTATTGCAATTGCTGGGTTGTAGGGAAGTTCTATCAAATATCTTCTCCTCACAATTCTGCCAATCCTCCAACTCAGTCTTTCTCTTTTCCCTGTGTTTCCCCCACAGACTTAAGATTTATTGTTTTGAATACTA
>NW_021900572.1:0-589 GCF_006229205.1 Suricata suricatta
TTTTTTTGTCTGGTTTTGGTATCAGAGTAATACTGTTCTCCTAGATTAAGTTGGAAAGTATTTCGGTTTTTTGGAAGAGTTTGTGAAGGATTCGTTTTCATTATTCCTTAAGATTTGGTAGAATTCACTGCAGAAGCCACATGGTCCTGGACTTTTCTTTGGGGGAAAAAATTTTTTTTGCTACTTCAATTTTCTTTGTTACAAATCTATGCAGAGTTTCTATTTCTTTTTGAATCAGCTCCAGTAATTGATATCTTTCTAGAAATGTGTCCGTGTTGCCTAGGTTAGCCAATTTATTGGTATGTAATTGATGACATAATCATCTCCCTACAGCCTCTCCTATTCTTGTGAAGCTGGTGGTAATGTCCCCTCTCTCATCCCTGGTTTTAGTAATTTGATCTTTACTCTTTAATTATTGGCAAGTCTAGCTAAGGCTTTGTCCATTTTGCTGACTGAGCTCAGATTTGAATCGGAGGCTCTCTGAGTCTGAACCCTAAGTGCTGAAACCCCAAACCACATGAAGCCTCAAGAAGCAGCTGGGCCACACCCCGTGTTATGCAGGTGGAAACACTGAGGCTCGGGGTGGGGG
>NW_021900573.1:0-589 GCF_006229205.1 Suricata suricatta
GTGTTATACCGAGCCAATTACGGGAGAGGGCCGGCAGGTGTGGGCCACAGGCTGGCAGCACTTCCGGCAGCTGAGGAAATAAATCCTCTGTTGGAAAGGGGGAGCTAGTTAGTGCAGTGGATGACGGGTCATGCTCTCCCACTTCATCTGGCTGTGATAAGAAAAAGGAGAGAGAAAGCAAAACGGAAGAAGGGGTACTTGTGATTTGTGATACTCTGTAAGGAAACAGCAAAGCTATTGGCTTTCTCCCTGAATTCCTGTTGCGTTGAGGTTTGCATGATTGAGAAGTATCATCACTGATAAATGTGTTGTTGACCGACCTGTTACTACTATTTTGGGGAAAATATTATGGCATCAATTACAAATACAACTTTTTAAGCATTTATTTATTTTGGTGAGACAGAGAAAGACAGAGCACAAGCAGGGGGCGGGCAGAGAGCGAGAGAGAGAGAGAGAGACAGAGGGAGACACAGAATCCGAAGCAGGCTCCAGGCTCTGAGCGGTCAGCACACAGCCTGATGCGGGGCTGGAACACCCAAACTGCAAGATCATGACCTGAGCTGAAGCCAGACGCTCAACCCACTGAGCC
>NW_021900574.1:0-589 GCF_006229205.1 Suricata suricatta
TAGACGATCATACTGTAATTACCATTATAACTGTGTAATTCTGCTTCTTCCATTTTCTGTTACATCTGCTGTTTCATCCTTTTGCTTGTATGCACCATTTACTACGTATAGCAAAATGTGTAATAATAGTGGTGATGGTAGACTTGTTACAGGAATGATTTTGCTACATGGACAAAAAAAAAACAGTGTTAAAGTGTAACTCTTTATATACATAGCTAAATCTAAATATTTATTCTTTTTTTAAAACTTGTATTATGTTAGTTATTTTGCAGTATTGCTTTTATATAATTTTTTATAACTTTTTTGAAACAAGATTTTTGCATACAGAATAGCATACTGTCTAACATTTATATGGAAACAAAAACAAAAAGAAACAAGTCCAATTGAGATAAACAAATAAAACACTTGACACTTTTGGATACAAGTTCTCTAGGAATTTATCTACTTTATGTTTACTTATTTGGTTAGTATCATTACCATTTCTTTACATGAACAAATAAAAATTCATCACATATTTGAAAGGTATCTGAATCCAGCTTTTAGTTTCAACAGAGTAAAGTCATTTTTATTTTCCCAAATGATCACCCCA
>NW_021900575.1:0-589 GCF_006229205.1 Suricata suricatta
AGAGGGAGGCTTTTAGATAAATAAAGTTTAGAGAATATTAAAAAAGATTGTTTTTTAAAAAGACCACTCCATATGAAATCTAAATGATGAACTAAAGGTCTGGCCTTGTCTGATGACCAACACCAGTGCAAGAAGAAATTGTTAGACCTACTTCAGGGACCATCCGGACCTCTTGAGTGCATTAGTGGAATCAGGTGAGAAAAAGTCAACATGGATTAGCTGACCGGTCATTTGGCAAATACTCATGACTGTTTAAACTTACAGATTTTTTTCTTCAACTTACTTGATTGTACTAGTGATTATTATAGTAACCATTGTCATGGTAAAAACTCAATTCTCCAAACATCATCTGGGCTTTTTGCTGCTCCTATTTTTGAGGTAAACTAGTTAGAATTTAGGGGCACCTGGGTGGCTCAGTCCGTTGAGCATCTGACTTTGGCTCAGGTCATGATCTCGCAGTTAGTGGGTTCGAGCCCCGCATCAGGCTCTGTGCTGCCAGCTAGCTCAGAGCCTGGAGCCTGTCTTCGGTTCTGTGTCTCCATCTCTCTCTGACCCTCCCTTGCTCATGCTGTCTCTCTCTCTCTCTCTC
>NW_021900576.1:0-589 GCF_006229205.1 Suricata suricatta
AGTGGGGACACCGTCCCCGCCCAGACTAAGTTGGCGACACACAGGACCCAGGAATACCAACTGACTGTCCTTCAGTCTGGCCTCCACGAGGACTTTGGTCAGATCACCTGGGCGTGGTCCGCAGACTACCTAGAAAGGGAAATACTAGGGGTGCCACGGTCTCCTTGGGAGTGGTGGAGGGGGTCTTACTCTGCCAGAGGTGACCCTATGGTGAGGCATCCCTCCACTCACCGCCACCGTCTTGTCAGGGATCTGAGTGAAGCACCTGGGAAGCACCTGTAGCCCTGGTGGTACCGGCAGATACCTTCCACCATGGCCGTGATGGCTGTAGGGCCCCCTGAGGGCAGACTAGACCCGCCTCAGAAGATGATCAGGAAGTTGCTGGCTGTTGACTTTCTGCACTTCCTTGAGAATGCAGTTCTGTGGTTTGTTCACCTTTCCCGACAGGCAGCAGCGTTCAGGGCTTTGTTGGGAGACGATCTTGTGGACCTGGTGCTGGGCTCTGTTTCCAGCCATGAACCTGTGTAGTCAGGCACTGACAGCAGGGAGGAGACCTTGCTACTGTCCACTCAGTGGAGCTCGTGGTATG
>NW_021900577.1:0-589 GCF_006229205.1 Suricata suricatta
TAAAAGAGTTCCTTGCTTCCATGTCTCCTCTCCAATAGGTAGTATGCCACATTATAGCATTTAAAAATGCTAATGAGGGGCACCTGGGTGGTTTAGTCTGTTGGGCATCCGACTTTGACTCAGGTCATGATCTCATGGTTCATGGATTAGAACCCCATGTCTGGCTCTGCGCTCACAGCTCAGAGCCTGGAGCCTGCTTAAGATTCTGTGTCTCCCTCTCTCTCTGTCCCTCCTCTGATCTGTCTCTCTCAAAAATTAATAAAAACCATTTAAAAAATTATTGATGCTGATGAGATTATGTCCTCCTTCCTGCTCAAAAGCATCCAAAATATCTCCAGAAAAAAAGCCAAACACTGTTCCAAAATCCATGGGTCCATATATCACTTGATACCCTTTCCTATACTTCTTACCTTATCTATTGTACTCTGCCTTTTTCACTCTGGTTAGCACACTAGTCGCTGAAGAGAGACCTTACTGTTTTATCTGTTCAGAACATTCTCCCAATGACTATGCCTCTTAATTCATTTAGGCTTCTGCTCGAATTCACCCACTCTTTTTGACCTCTTCTGAATACTTTATCTAAAAAAAA
>NW_021900578.1:0-589 GCF_006229205.1 Suricata suricatta
GAGAATGGGCAGGAGAGGTGATGGGAGAGCTACAGCCCAAACCAGGTTTGGATAGAGAAAGAAGGGGAGGGAGGAGAGGAGGGGCACACATGTCAGTGAGCAGTGAATAGAGAGATAAGGGACCTCTGTCCTGGTTTCTTTTCTAGACAGTAGAGACAGGCTGATATTCAAAATGAAGGGAAGGGACAGAAACATAACTGAGGAAATGACTCATGTCCTGGCCGGTTAGGTAGATCAGTTGGCTTTCAAACAGTAAGAACTCGAGTGAGACAGTTTTTAGTGCCTAGGAATTACAGTGAGAGAAAATGTTCTTGTTCTGATTTTTCTTTCCTTTCTTTAAAGTTCATTTACTTATTGAAAGAGAGAGAGAGAGAGAGAGAGAGAGAGAGAGAGCGAGAGAGAGGGAGAGAGAGGGAGAGAGGTGGAACGGCAGAAACCAGAAAGAGAGAGGGAAGGAGAGAATCCCAAGCAGCCTCTGTGCTGTCAGCACTGAGCCCAGTGAGGGGCTGGAACTCACAAACCGTGAGATGATCTGAGATGAAATCACGGTCAGAGGCTTGACTGATGGAACCACCCAGGCGATCCCAGA
>NW_021900579.1:0-1345 GCF_006229205.1 Suricata suricatta
TCAGTCCACAACCCTATGAGAGGCTCCTACTCACAAGCCATGAGATCATGATCTGAGCTGAAGCCAGATGCTTAACAGCTGAGCTACCCAAGCACCCCCTATGTGTCTATTTTTGTGACTGTGCCATACAGTTTGGATTACTGTAGCTTTGGAGTATATCTTGAAATCAGGGATTGTGAAATCTCCAGCTTTTTTTTTTCTTCCTCAAGATTGCTTTGGCTATTCAGGACATTTTGTGGTTTCATATAAATTTCAGGATCATTTTTTCTAGTTCGGTGAAACATGCTGTTGGTATTTTGCTAGTGATTGCATAGACTTCATAGATTGCTTTAGATAGGATGAGCTTTTTAACAATAGTCTTCCTATCCATGAGCATGGAATATCTTTGCATTATTTTGAGTGCTATCTTCAATTTCTTTCACTGTTGTCTTATAGTTTTCAGATTACAGGTTTTTCACATCCTTGGTTAAGTTTATTCCTAGATGTGTTATTCTTTTTGGTGCTATTGTAAATGGGATTGTTTTCTTGATTTTTTTTCTGATAGCTCATTATTAGTGTATAGTAATGCAGCCAATTTTTTGTTTGTCCAGTTTTGGTCCTGTGACTTCACTGAATTTATTCTTATAGTTTTTTTTGGTGGGATCTTTAATGTTTCCTGTATATATTAACATGTCATCTGCAAATAGTGATACTTTTCTTTTTCCTTGCCAATTTCTTTTTCTTGATTAATTGCTATAGCTAGAACTTCCAACACTATGTTGAATAAAGGTTCCTGATCTTAGAGGAAAAGCTTTCAGCTTTTCATTATTTAGTATGTTGTTAGCTATGGGCTTCTCAGAAATGGCCTTCATTTTATTGAGGTATATTTTAGAACCACTTTGTTGAGAGTATTTATCACATATGGATGTTCAATTTTCAAATATTTTTTTTTGGATCTAGTGAGAGGATCATAGAATTTTTATTGTTTTTGTTATTATGGAGTATCATGTTGATTTGTAGATGTTGAACCATCCTTGCATCCCTGAGATAAATCCCACTTGATCATGGTGTCTGACTTCTAATGTATTGTTGAATTTGGTAACATTTTGTTGGGGGTTTTTACATATATGTTCATCACAGGAATATTATCCTACAATTTTCTATTTTGTGATGTCTTTGCCTTGTTTTGCTATCGGAATAATGGCAGTCCTGCAAAAGTGAGTTTGAAAGCATTTCTTCCTATTCACTTTTTTGGGGAATAATTTGAGAGTGATAGATACTAACACTTACTTAAATATTTGGTAAAATTCACTGTTGAAGCTGTCTGGTTCTAAAATGTTATTTTTAGTTTTGTTTTTCTTTTTTT
>NW_021900580.1:0-589 GCF_006229205.1 Suricata suricatta
GTCCGTGCCACGGACATATGCGTGAGATGTGGCTACTCTTCTCTAATCAGGACGAGTTTTTCTTCCGCTTGACCCTTGGCAGTTCTTCTGAACTGACTCGTGCCAGGTGGCGAAGCCCCCAGGCCAGCGCCCTAGAGGCACTGGTCCCCAGGATTCCTGAAGATGACCTGGCCCAGCAACCAACAGCCCCCAGGCCCCTACCTTCTCAAAGAGTTCGTGTTCTTGTGTTCCTTCAGAGTCTTTCAGATTTAAACTGCTCATAATTAGATTCTCTTTAAGTTTGTTGTTGCTGGTGTTGTTGTTTTAAGGAATCTCTGTGCTCAACATGAGGTTTAAACTCACGACTCTGGGATCAAAAGTCATACGCTTTTTTTCTTAAGTTTATTTATTTTGAGAGACGGAGAGTGCGCGCACGCGCTGAGCGCCAGCAGGGAAGGGGCAGAGAGGGGGAGAGTCCCACGAACTCCCACAGACCTCGACCTCACAACTGTGAGATCACGACCTGAGCTGAAATACAGAGTTGGACATTTAACTGACTGAGCCATCCAGGCACCCCAAGTCGCATGCTCTTCAAACGGAGCCAGCCAGG
>NW_021900581.1:0-589 GCF_006229205.1 Suricata suricatta
TGTAGAATCATGGCTCTGAGAATTGTCAACTACATTCCATGGAAGGAAACGCATCTGCTTTACCAAATATTTCCCCAAAGCATAATTACTTTCTTTCATCTTCCACACACATATCAAACACTAAAAAAATAAATAAATAAAATGAAAATATTTTAGTTCATTGTTAAAGTAGAAACCCACTTCAAAGTACTTTTATACTACTTATTATAATGCTAGCACAGTGACATTACATAGAAGATGATTCTTTCTTACATAAAGTCTAAAATGGAAAAATGGATGCCCCTGATTGGCAGCTGGCTATTCTTTCTGTCATAATTCATGGAACCATGTATTTTTCTATCCTGTGGCTCTGCTATCTTCAACACATGAATTTCAAGGGTATGGTGTTCGCCTGTATCAGCAGCAAAGTAGAAAGAATGTGGAAGACCATGTATATGAGTTCTTTATAAATCAGGCTTGTAAGTGTCTACACATTTCCATTCACATACAGCTGGTTAGATCTCAGTCACATAGTTCTACTTACTAGTAGGAAGGCCAAAAGAAGAAAGAATGCTATTGGTAGCATGCATGGTCATGTCTGTTGTAGTAA
>NW_021900582.1:0-589 GCF_006229205.1 Suricata suricatta
CTTACGTGGCTAAGTGGCACTGCATTAGGAACATGGTCCATGATGCACAGCACATGAGTCTGCAGTTCCCATACCCGATGAAGGGCCCGTTCACTCCAACACAATTGCTACCATCCTGCCAACTGGCCTGCACTCCACTCTGAGCAGATGGCCGTGATTCAGAAGGACAGCAGTTGCGGGGTGGGGAGGGCTCTGTCAGCCAATGAAAGCATTTCAAAGCCCTGAGGCTTTTATCCTCTACCTGTTCCATCACCAAGGCTAATTGGGTTGGTTCATTTTTTTTCTCTTTCACCAAAAGCCCTTCCATTGCCCTTTTGTGACATATTTTCTCCTCTGAGCTGTTTGTGACATAACCTTTTAGTGATTTTACCTTATTGAAAGAACGGGATACAGAAAGAGGTTGATTGAGGGGGATTTACTGGGGCTCCCTATAGTACTCAGATGGCTGTTATTTCCCAGGTCACCATGTGGGTGTGAAAGAAAAAACTTTAAACAGTAAGAAAGCCTTGTTGTAACAGAAAATTACATTTCCGAAGTTTACAAGAGGAATTCAGTTATCCTTGAAGAAGCCAGTTCATTAGGCAGTAAC
>NW_021900583.1:0-589 GCF_006229205.1 Suricata suricatta
GTGGGCTGTGGGGATGGCCGTGGGCGGTGGGGGATGGCCGTAGGCTGTGGGGGATGGCCGTAGGCTGTGGGGGATGGCCGTGGGGGCAGAGGGGCTTTCAGGAAGCAGCAACCTGTTCAGCCGCAGGCACCAGGGGAGGCCCAGCGCTACCAATCAGGAGGTAATTACAAGGCCATCTGCCCGAGGCGAGACTCACTGGAGTTTCCAGGAAATGTCTGCACCAGTAACACAACTTCGGAGATGATGGAAATTGCCCACTTTCCTTCCAGGGAATCCAAGCTGTGAGCCCTCAGACCCCGACAGCTGCTGTCCCCACATGGGTCTGGAATGACTTTTCGGGCTGCATCCCTGCCAGCTGACTTCAAAGCCACGTGCAGGATTCAGTCCTGGAGGCCCTCGGGGAAGGGGGCAGGCTGGGGTCAGAGCCGTGGGGTCCCAGGCCTGTGGGTGACCCCTGTGCCGGAGCCAGCCCCCAGGAGCTGTGCCCCAGCCTCCCCAGCTGCCCCTCCGGTCCGATGGTGTTGCGGGGGGACACCGGCCGGGGATAGCGGCCACAGGGCTGGGAGGCGCAAGGCCTGCTGAGGGAGAC
>NW_021900584.1:0-589 GCF_006229205.1 Suricata suricatta
TGTCTTCTTTAAAATTTTCATTAAGTGTCATTAGCCAGTTCCCTGTCATTTCACTCCTATGTTAAGTCTTTTTATTAAACTTCCTCTGTTCAAATTGTTAGGTGATGTCTATGCCCTGATTGAACCTGACTAATATAATCCCATTATATTTAAAACTTGCTAAATTGTCCAACCTTAAACAGATCTATCGGAAGTAAATAAATACCCAGTAAAAATACCTATTGAATGCATGAGAGATCAGAGGTAAATGTTTCATTTCTGGATAACAAAACTTAGAGGACTATGTGTCCGCTCTCTGCCCTAATTATAACCCTATTTATAAATCAACAGTAAGATTTGTGGACAGTATATTTAATTTCTGTGGGTCTTTTCTCCCATACATAAAGAAAATAAGACTGACATCAAAGTTCTACTTCAATTCTAATATGCTGATTCTAAATCATAATATTTTGAAAATTTATCATTAGCCATCTTTTTCACTGGCATTACGAATAGATTTTTAAAAATACAGTATCCTTGATTCTGGATGTAGAATGTTAACATCAGGTGCATCCTAAACAACCATGAATTTGGTAGTGTATTTAGCTTA
>NW_021900585.1:0-589 GCF_006229205.1 Suricata suricatta
GTTTTGGTGAGTGCATCCTTCATTATAGGCATTTGTTGTTGATGCTGATGCATTTTAGCTTGCTGAATGGTGGTTCTGTGTGTGAAATCAACTTTTAGATTATTTAATGTTTGGTAAAGATATAGATAGTACTTTGTCTTGGAGTAACTGACATTATTCTTAAACAATTTTTTTTTTTACCTGCAAATAGGGAACTGTTTTTGCTTTAATGGTGCCTATCTGACATGCAAGGTTTCATTTATTCAGGTTTTCAGAAATTCCTATTCCCTTCATTTTATTGGGGAGAACTTTCTTTCATAGATGTAGATTTTTTAGGCATCCTTTCTCAAAGTTCTTTATCCCCCTGCCTTAGAGAAAGAGATGTTTATTTTACCCTTTAAGGACTGAAAATATAATTTTTAAGATAGAAAAAATTGGTGCTATTCTTAAAATAACTTACTTTTACCTTTGAATAGTTTTTAAAAATGTGGTGTCACTTCTAAGTCCTATCTTTGTCATTAACTGCCTACTATCAGCAGCCTTACAAGAAACAATCTCGTTATTTATTTGGCACAAAAATTTCATTCCTAAGTGCAGTATACAGACAAAC
>NW_021900586.1:0-589 GCF_006229205.1 Suricata suricatta
ACTGGATAAGTGGTACTGAGTACAATTGTCCTCTTTCATGAGCTAGAGGAAAGTTGCCTTTTCTAGGGTTCAGAGAGCTGGGCTGACTTATGCCTCCTTTTCATTCTGTTGCCCAGTAATTTTCCCTCTGGCCAGATCTGCAAACTGGTTGCCTTGCAGGAAGGTGACATGCACCACTGATGCAAAAAGAAAAAAAAAAACACTACTGGCATCAGCACAACATTCAACAGTACTTCAAAAGTTTCATTTTATGGTAAAATAGGTCAATTATTTGCTACAAATAATTAAAAAGTTTAATCGCTTAAACTTAATCTCAGATATCTTTATGTTCCTATGTTGTTATTTAATTATACTCCTCTTTTGAGGGGAATCATTATCTGACCACCTGCTTTGCCTATTTTTCAATCCATTCCCCAAATTATCCTAGATAAGAACCTTTTCTTCTTTAAAATAAAAACAACTTATATTTCCCAAGTTTAAAAAAAATCTGGGGGCACCTGGGTGGCTCCGTTGGTTAAGCACCCAACTTCAGCTCAGGTCGTGATCTCACTGTCCATGGGTTTGAGTTCCCCACTGGGCTCTGTGCTGA
>NW_021900587.1:0-589 GCF_006229205.1 Suricata suricatta
CCTCACCCAATGCATTTTAAAGAATCCAACAAGTCCGTATTCCCTGACATTTAAGAGCATGAGCTATGGAGTTAGATGTGTGGTGAGTTGGACCTCAACCTTGCCACTGAATCACCAGCTCTTGAGTTTAGCTGGTCAACTTCAGTTTCCTGACCTTTAGGACAGGGGAGAACAAGGCTCTGGCACAGGGTTGTCGTGAGGATTATATGAGTGAGTGTCTACAGAGTTCTTAGCACAGTCCCTGTCATGGTGCACATGTTCAAAAGGGCTGCTACTCTTTCTCATCTTCATCATTGTCCACATCACTGTCATCTCAGAGTAACTTCTACATTATCATTAGACTAAGTTTAGACATATTAATAAGATAAACTCTGTAAGGGCCCAGGGCAGGCCACCCCAAAATATACCACATTAGCATATGACTTTGAATTGAACACACAGACTCTCTGTCCTCTTAAAGGTGGGAAACAAATCTTGCATATGAGAAATACCCTCCTGGGGCACCTCTCAGTCAGCTAAGCATCTGACTTGATTTCAGCTCAGGCGATGATCTCATGGTCATGAGATCATGAGATCAAGCCCCATGTCA
>NW_021900588.1:0-589 GCF_006229205.1 Suricata suricatta
CTCTTTATTTCAGTGGTTTTCTCTGTTGTTATTGGTGTTTAATTTCACTGATTTTCATTATGTCCTTTCTGCTTGCTTTTGGCTTTTTCTCTTCTTTTGCTAGGTTCTTATAAAGAAAGCTTGAGACATTTAATGCTATGAATTGCCCTCTTAGTGCTGCTTTAACTGTGTCATGCAAATCTTGATATGTTCTATTTTCCTTTTCATTCAGTTCAGGTATTTTTAAAATTTCCCTTGAAATTTCCTATTTGACCCATGGGTTGTTTAGAAGGGTGTTTAGTCCAAGTATTTGAAGATTTCTTGTTATCTTTCTGTTATTGATTTCTAGTTTGATTCCATGCAGTCAGAAAATACATTCTGTATGATTGTGATCCTTTTTAGTTTATTGATGTTGGTTTCATGGTCCAGGATGAATCATGTTTCATGAACACTTGAAATAAATGTGTATTCTGTTGTTGGTGGGGTGTTCCACAAATATCTATTTGATTGTGTTGGCTGATGGTGTTGTTGAGTTCTATACTGATGTTGATTTTTGTCTAAGTATTCTACCAATCATTGTCAAATAATTTAATTTTTGTCTATAAGGTGG
>NW_021900589.1:0-589 GCF_006229205.1 Suricata suricatta
CCCTCACGGAGGGCCAGTGGCTCCTGGCCCACACACAGCCCCATGGGGCAGGAGGACTGAGAGGGAAGAGGGGGCTCGGGCCCACCCCTGGGGGGCTCCAAGTCTGGAGGTGTGCCTGGTTTGAAAGGGAAACTTGAGTCCCTTTCCTCATGGTCTGATGGAAAGATAAAGTACACAGAACTTCTAAAAACAAAGGTCAAAGCACATGACAGGGTAGTGTGCTCACACATCAGTGTAAAAGCCAGCACCAAAAGCTGAGACAGATGCGGAGGCCAGAAACATGCGGGTGAGGGCTGGGCAGACAGGGCTTTTAGAAAGTGGAAAGCAGACTGGGAGGTAGCTGAGGAAATGTGGTGAGCAGGAGGAATGAATTAATAGGTACATGATCATTTTTCTCCTTTCCTGAGCACTACTGAATACATTCTCTCCTTTGAGCATCTTAACCTTGTGATAGAAAGAATAAGTGTACCTTCCTTTGTATGGATGTAGAAATAGAGACCCAGGGCAGGTGACATGATTTACTAATGATCAGAAGACTGCTAGTGACAAAGCCAAAACTAGTACCTTCCTCTCTGGGACTCTACTCTAA
>NW_021900590.1:0-1345 GCF_006229205.1 Suricata suricatta
TTCTGGGGGATCCTGTGAGATCATGATCTGAGCTGAGATCAAGAGCTGGACATTCAGCTGACTGAGCACCCAGGTGCCCTTAGTTAATATGTTTTATTACTTTTTAATTATTTTAACAGCAATGTATAGATCTTCACAGATGAGGTTGTAGTTGTTTAAAAACATTTAGTATATTGTGTATATATGTATATTTAATGGAGACATAGCAAGATATTATTATAAATTTAAAGCCTGAGCTATAAATTAGATTTAGATTAAAGTTAGATTTAGGTTACTGTTAGATTAAAATTTATATTATTATAAATTTAAAGCCTGAGCTATAAGTTAGATTTAGATTAAAGTTAGATTTAGATTACATAAATATGTTATGATGTGAAATATCCTGTGGGTTAAGTGCTTTCATACCTCCTGAACCTCTGAACCGCTCGAATAGCACAGCAACTCTACTAAAAGAAAACATTCCATTATAAGGACCAGCCTTTTTAAAGTACAGGGATCTAAGACCATACACATTGGCACTATTTAGTAGATTTACGATCAGTCATACTTATTACCACAAAGAAGAAGAGGAATCTCTATTCATAATGCCTTTTAAAGCACAGAACAAAAAGACATAGAAAACTTTTGCAGTTACTGAGAGGTGACCAAAAACAAACCCATTACATGGAAAGCAGTCTGATTCATATTTTAAAATTACAGTGTATACATAACATGAGTAGTTGCAAATTTGTGAAGGCTACAATGTTTAAATTATATACATGTAAATTTAAAACTATTGTGTTACAGAAAAAGAGTGTTGAGAATGATATATGTCCAAATTATAAAGCCAAGCATGCCAAGAAAAACAAAGCAGAAGGAATTTCTAAAGAAATGAGGTAACATAAGCATAAATCTACTTATAAGTATTATATATACAATATGGTTCCAAAATGTCTAATTTGGAGTGTCAAGTATTTATTTGATTAAACTTAAGCTACATGGTATTTTCAAGAAGTGTATTAATCTAAATAGAGCAATTAGCTGAAAATTTCACAAGGCCCTAATTTAGGCTTTAATACTATGCTACAGAAATCTCCAGACACCCAATTCCCTTACAGATTCCTTGTCATCATGACAATCCATAAGATTATAATTTCATTAGAGTCCAAGAGAAACAAAAATTTTAAAAAGGGTCAAGAAATGATCCACACAGTACAATAACTATGGTCATTTTTACGTACCCAGAGTTTCCCTTAAGTAAAGATCTTGGAAACGTTAGTTGGAATCACCTTATTCTTAAATACCATAGTTGTTGATATCCAAATTATAAGTTTTTCCTGAAAGTATACATCAGGATTTCTGATCA
>NW_021900591.1:0-589 GCF_006229205.1 Suricata suricatta
GTACAGATCTTTTATCTCTTTAATTAGGTTTATTCTTAAGTATCTTTTTGTTTTGGCACAATTGCAAATGGGATTGAATCCTTCATTTCTTTTTTTCTGTGCTTTGTTATTGATGTAGAGAAACGCAACAGATTTCTGCACATTGATTTTAAATTCCACAACTTTGTTGAATTCATGGACTAGTTCTAGAAATTTTTTGTTGGAGTCTTTTGGGTTTTGGAAATGGAATATCATGTCGTCTGCAAACAATGAAAGTTTAACTTCTTCCTTGCTGATTTGGATGCCATTTATTTCTTTTTGTTGTCTGATTGCTGAGGTTAAGACTTCCAGTACTATGTTAAGTAGTAATGGTGAAAGTGGACATTCTTGTCTTGTTCCTGACCATAGGTGAAAGGTTCAGTATTTCCCCATTGAGGATGACATTAGCTGTGGGTCTTTCATATATGGCCTTTATAATGTTGATCTATATTCTATCTATCCCTACTTTGTTGAGAATTTTTATCAAGAAAGAATGCTGTGTTTTGTCAAATGCTTTTTCTGCATCTATTGACAGGATCATATGGTTCTTATCCTTTCTCTTATGGATGTG
>NW_021900592.1:0-589 GCF_006229205.1 Suricata suricatta
GAACGGCCTGTGCAGCCCTGAGAAAATCCGAATCTCGGCTTCTTGGGATGTTTCTGAAACCCACTGTCAGCCTTAGTTAGCTGCTCAGCTCCGTTTGTAAGGCAAATCAGCCTGAACCTTTCTTTAGCCACCCTCTTCTGACTTAGCAGCTGAGCTGGGAAGCTCCTGCTCTTTTCTCTATATCCCAAAACCAACGTGGGAGGTAGGAATTCAGTGAGTTCCACCACATTTTTAAGGAACATGCTTAGGTTCCTTTAGATGTTTTGTTTCTGTGCTAGAGTCATTAACTGTCATCTCTGCGTATGTGCTGCTGATACTGAGAGGTGTATCCATGATCCCTTCTTTATTTAATAGGTTTTTTAGAAGTATTATGCTGAGGATTTTTAAAAATTTTTTCACTTTGTAGATGATTCCTATGCAATTTGCACTTCATAAAATAGCACAGACATCTTTCTCGGTCAGAAGATGTGGCTCTAACTCCTTGTTTTCAAAGAACTGCCTGATATTCCAGAAACCCTCCCAGGATGCCATATGCTGTCTCTGAGAAACAGTGAGAGACGCAGGGCAGGCTCTGAGGGTGCGCCACGGC
>NW_021900593.1:0-589 GCF_006229205.1 Suricata suricatta
CTTCTTTCTTTCCCTTCACTGCCAAACTTCTTTAAAAAGCTGTCTACATTTGTGCTCCATTTTTTCATCCAACATTTTTAATGCCCTGTGGTGTTCTGTTTCCACCATTCCACTGAAAATTACTAATACTTCTCTTTTGGTTTGTTTTAATTACAAGTACTCTTGGCTGTTCAATCCAACGGGCTCTTACCAGGCTTCACCCTGCTTGGTTTTTGACCAAACTGAGTTCTTTGCTCCCATCCTCAGTCAGAAAACACTCTTGTGACTTCCTTGACTCTTTGCTTTCCTAACTTTCATCCTGACTTCCCCACCAATTCTCAAGCTTTCGATTTTGCTGCCCATTAAATGCAACTTCCCTTGATTTCCGTCTCCTATCCTTCAGCTCCCTCCCCATGAAACTCAGGCCAGCACTCCCTGCACTTCCCTATTACCCAGATCCCAATGACCCCCACACCTCTCCCTCCAGTGCTCCAGCCTCACAGTGAGCTCTACAGCCCAAGTGTCCCTTTTAAGCCAGTGTCCACATGAACTTCCCAAGGACACCTCACACTCAACCTTTCCAAAAACAAAGCCATTATCTCCCACTTCT
>NW_021900594.1:0-589 GCF_006229205.1 Suricata suricatta
TGTGTGTGTGTGTGTCTCTGCCCCTCCTCGGCTTATGGTCTGTCTCACTCTTTCTCTTTCTCTCAAAAATAAAATAAACATTAAAAAAATAAAAAAATTTGGTTTAATTTTATGAAGATACTTTTGTGACAGGGATTTGTTTAAACATTATCTTTTTCATGAAAATGTGTTTTATTGAGCCCACTAAAAAGCATATTAAGAGAATTTTTACTAAAAAAGTAATAAGTGAATCAGGATGAAAAGCAAAACATGTAAGAGGATGATTGCAAATATAAGCAGTTAATAAGTTTGCTATATTTGAGTTTCTAATATGACCCAAAATTTCCTGGCAGACTAGAAGAAAAAGTAAAAATATTATAGTATAAGTTTCTTGGCATTTTAAGGAATTATGGGAAGTTCTCAGGGAAGACAGCTTTTGTCCCTAGCACTAAATTCTAAAAGACAAATCTCACACAGCACTTATGTAGAAAGAATTGAATACTGGGATTAGACAATATCCTTCAAAAAGGGAGAAATAGTTAATGTGACAAAGCTTTTACAAAAGCTAGAGCCATAAAATGAAAGCATATTTTAGTGGAGACTGATTTTT
>NW_021900595.1:0-589 GCF_006229205.1 Suricata suricatta
ACCTACCTGGGGCCACGGTCGGCCTCCTCAGAGGACACGGAGAAGATGGTTGCTCTATTCTATGCTCTGGTGGCACCTATGTTGAACCCCTTGATCTACAGCTTGAGGAATAAGGAAGTTGTAGCGGCTCTCCGAAAGGTTCTAGAAAAATTCAGAAATAAAGAGTAAAGATTAGAAGAATTGCTTGTTATCTGTCATCAAAACCAAAGAGGAGATCAGATGTGGGTAGACAGGACTTCCAAGCTTAAAGAAAAGAAGACTAATAGCCTTTGCATTTGGATAAAGCATCCTTTCACTGATTAATGAATTTCCTTAATAGGCCAAAGCCAGATAATTCACATGTCAGTGATCCATGGGAGGGTCTCTTCTTAGGTCATCTTCTCTCAAGCATCTTGTGGTCTATAGACTTCATCTGCCCATTATTTAGTTTATTAGTATATCATCGCATAAGGAAATGACCTGCAGGTTCATCCAGCACACCTGGCATGGAATGAAGAAAGAGATGAATTCCACTTATTAGGTCTGTTTCACCTGTGGAACAGAATGGAGAATGTTTTTTCTCTCTACATGACAAGACCCCATTTATTTG
>NW_021900596.1:0-589 GCF_006229205.1 Suricata suricatta
CCTCCAAATATATGGGAACTAAATGACACATTTTTACATAGCTCATCAATCAACAAAGAAAACAAAAGAGAAATTACGACTTAGTTTTTTAAGTGCAAAGTGAAAACAGTATATCAGAATTTGGAGGATACAACTAAAACTTAAATGACAATTTATAGTGCAAATGTTTGTATTTGAAAAAAAGAAAGATCTCAAATCAGCTTCCACCTTAAACTAGGAAATAAAAAACAAATGAAACTCAAAGTAAGCAAAAGAAAAGAGAGAAGTGTGGAGATCAGTGAAATTGGTAAACCTCTAGCTAGACTGATAGGACAAAAGAGAAATGGCAAAAATTACTAATCCCAGGAATGAGAAGTGACATAACTACAGAAATAGATGAGAATATTACAAACAATAAATCTAATAATTTCAATGCAAGGGACAAATACCTCTATTGAGAAACCTACCAAAGCTCACTCAAGAAGAAAGAGGGGGCACCTGGGTGGCTCGGTCAGTTAAGTATTGGTTCTTTTTGTTTTAAACATTTATTTATTTTTGAGAGACACAAAGAGACAGGGCAAGAGTAGGGGAGGAGAAACAGAGAGAAAGG
>NW_021900597.1:0-589 GCF_006229205.1 Suricata suricatta
AAAAAACACAGGTACTCGAGGAGGAAGGAGAAACTCAGGATGTTAAAACCAATGCCTTCAGTGCCTTCAGATGCCTGGGGACAGATCAGCAGGACAGCCCTCGGGAGCCACACGAGTCCCCTGAGGATCTGTAACAGTGACAGCCCCCCCTGCGGAGCCTGTGTCCTCCGTTGGCTGAACCTCAATAACCAATATATCTGTGTAGCAACTTACGCCTCGCAAATGCTTTCAGTGGATTGCTTCACTTGAGCTTCAAAACAACTCCATCAAGTAGTTGTTATTACCGCATCTCCGATTTTAGGAAGGAAAAATGGAGGCTTAGTCACACCATTTGCCCAGATAACACACTAATTAGCAATAGATCTGATTTTAGACCCACCGTCTAATTCCCGTCTAGACCAGCACTACGCAACAGAAATACAATGTGAGGTACTTATGTGGTTTTTAGTTTTCTCAGAGTCACATTTTTAAGAAGGAACACATATCATTCATTTTAACCATACACTTTATTTAGCCCAACACATCCAAAATATTATCATTTTAACATAAAATCAATATGAAACATTTAAATGGGATTTTTTCATTATTT
>NW_021900598.1:0-589 GCF_006229205.1 Suricata suricatta
GAAAAGACCCACTTATCAACACTGCAGAGAAATAAATCCACCTGAAGCTTCCATTCTTAGTGTTTACAGTCATAACGCAAGATGTCCCGTGACTATATGCAGCATGACTTTTAGGTTTCTATCACAGATCTTCTTTGTGGTACCTTAAGTCTCGTTCTTAAAATCTAGCAACTCCTATATCTCCATAACCTTCCCCTAAGTGTTTGTTATGTTGAATATAATTCTCAATTTGATCTACTTTGTTAGAATATTAAGAATATTTCTTACTTGCATGATATTAGAACACAAAAATTATGAAACAGAAATCTAATTAAATTAAGCCTGTCCATTAGGGATTTAAGCAAATTAGGAGTCACTCATAATGCTTGGAAAAATCAGATTTCAAATCAAAATAGGAGAATGGTATATTTGTAATCATTCATTATCCATAAAATGAAAAGAAAAACAATCTGAAGTAGTCATTGCCAAGTTTACTTGAAAATGATTGTATACAAGGAACCATGATCACAGGTACATTATGAAGCAAAATTTCTTTCTAGTGGTTATGAGTCTGAAAGAAAAGCCATCCTTCACTTAGTTGGAAATAAGC
>NW_021900599.1:0-589 GCF_006229205.1 Suricata suricatta
TGTGAGAAAGGGAAGAAAAAACTGAGTCCAAATGTACTTTTTCTGGAAGGAAAATAGAAAACTGATCATCTTTAGGTGACAAAATTGTTATTTAAAATGTATACTTTACTATTTGATTTCTTCCTATATGTTTTGCAATAAAAGTTTACCATGGAATTAAGAAGATAATATTTCTAATGTAATATGTAATATTTAGTCCTAAGAGATTTTGATTCTCTCAAGAGCTTTATTGACAAAACTACACTTCATTGATTTCTCTTTATTTCATTTTGTTTAATTATGTGGTTAATAAATTAATAGAAAGTGAAATGATTAGAAGATAAATCATGGTGCAGAATACTAGAGAGATAAAGACAGACTCAGAAAAAAGGAAGACAAAACTGTGGGACAACCACGAGACACCCCATCTTCATATTATTGGAAACACAGAAGAAGAGAGAAACTTTGAGGCTGAAAGAACATTTCAGGAATAATGGCTGGAAACGTACCAAATTTGTCAAACATAAGTCTACAGACACAAGAAGTTGAATACACTTCAAAGAGGATAAATCTTTTTAAAAAATGCCAAGACAAACTATAGTTAAACTTT
>NW_021900600.1:0-589 GCF_006229205.1 Suricata suricatta
TTTTTTTTTCCCTGCCTCTCATTTCTACAGAGGCTATAAAATAGGATTGTATTTCCACCGGAGTCTCATTCCACAATGTGTAACCATAAAACACAGAAGCAGAGTTATTAAAGCCTCAAGGGAAAATGTATGAACAAAGTATCAGCCTGATTCATTATGAACAGTTATTATAAACAGTGGGCTTGCTAGCAAATGACAGGAAAACTAATTTTCATTTGCAACAAAATTACACCACACACATCCACCATGGCTCCCATCCCCTCCCCCACCCCAACCCCAGTATTACTAGAACTCTTTAGAGAAGTCCTGCCATCTTAGAACGCTTTAGGGTTTGTGACTCATGTTCATAAGGGCTTGACTTGAAATTTTTCTAATGATCTCAGTATTGCCTTGATTTTCTGGTGGCTACAAAGTTCACTAGATGCCAAAGAGTACCTGAGCCAACAATTGCTGGGTGCTTCCAACATTCCAGGCACTATGCTAAAAATCACCTCCCAACCAAGAACTCCTGAATAGATATTAACATTTCTACTGAACCAGTGAGGAAGAGGAGGATGAGAAAGGTTACTACTTCCCTTAAGGTCATGAA